>NC_054702.1:12788578-13088578 GCF_016097555.1 Gigantopelta aegis
CAGTAGGACGTTGCACACGGTACAGTAGTCCGTGACGTCATCAAGGTCAAGGCCAGTCTAAGTAGGTCAGGGCCAGTAGGACGAGGTCACGGTCGTGACGTCATCAAGGTCAAGGTCACGGAAAGTAGGTCATGGCCCCATACAGGCCTCCTTACTACTCGCAGTCCGGCAAAAATCGGATGAACGCAGTAAAAACACACCGTGTGCGACTATCCTGCGTTGCGGCTGCGTTGCGTTTTTTAACGCTGCGATGCATTTTCAGAAATCAAACATGTTTAACATTGAGTGGATGAACGCAGAGGGATCCGAATGAAAGTTTTGAAGGCTGCGGCAATGGGGCAAATTGCCGAAAAATTACAAATGACTGGTATATGTAATTTTCGTACAGTAAGCCTACATTTGACGTAAATAAAGTCAACGACATGATATGTGGCACCATTGTTTTTGCCATCGCAATTTATTTTCAATGTAATGTTTGCTGTCATTTTGTACATGCCACATGATACACGTGATATGACGTTAAAAAAAAAAAATATATATATTTTTAACGCACGTCGCTGCGTGTTTTAACGCTCGTATGCGCCGGCCTATAAGCGTAGGAGACAGGGAGCGGGGGCAGTAGCCCCCTAGTGCTGGAGAAAAACCTCAAATTCGGGGGAAAATGATGGAGATATTCGGGCAAAATGTACTAACCTGAGGCCTTTTAACCATTTATTTCCATCATTCCACCTGCAAACTTAGTTGTCATCCATGTACAAATGCGTAGTGATTCCTTTGCAACCCTTGAATTTGTGTCTTTGGCAAGATAAAATTTTATAAAGAGATTTTGTACATATACTGTTAATTATTCTGATCATAAATGACTATTTTTATAATCATTTCAAAGGACTGCTTGGGCACATTATTATAGATAATTATTTTGTACAAGTAAAAGATAAAGTTTGTTTTGTTTAACGACACCACTTATTGTTATCTGGATTCGGACATTTTCATTTAATTCAGGCAATAACCAGCCTGCCCACATTACAAGAGTACAGGTGAGCTACATGATACGCCCATCAGGAGTTTGATGGAAAACCATATCTATATTAATGAATATGTTACGGGTATGATTCAATTGTAATTATGTGAAATTGCAATGGGATGGATAAACAGTTTGTTTTGGATCAACAACCATCCCAAGTTGTTCCAACGTGTGGTTCAAATGATGGTCCTGTATTCATCTGTATACAAGGTATGATCTGGACAAGGATTTACTGTTATGTACAGTAGACCGTGAACAGTGGGTCACAGTTACCTAGTAATAGTACGCGACACACCGCCATCCCAAGTTGTTCTTACATTTGCGGTTTGATGGTCCTGTATGCATCTGTACGCAATATATGGTCCAGACAAGGATTTACTGTTATGTGTTGATATACCATCGGTGAGTCCATTGGTATATTTCTCGTTCCAGCCAGTGCACCACAACTGGTATATCAAAGGTCTTGGTTTGTGCTATCCAATCTGTGGGATGGTGCATATAAAAGATCCCTTGCTACTAATACAAAAATGTAGCGGGTTTCCTCTCTAAGACTATATGTCAAAATTAGAAAATGTTTGACACCCAATAGCCAATGCTTAATAAATCAATGTGCTCAGTGTCGTGAAACAAAATAAAGGTATACTGGAGTAAACTGAAAACAGATTTTAAAGCAAAACAATGAGGCAGAGTGAGAGAGAGAGAGAGAGAGAGAGAGAGAGAGAGAGAGAGAGAGAGAGAGAGAGAGAGAGAGAGAGAGAGAGAGAGAGAGAGAGAGAGAGAGAGAGAGAGAGCAAAAAAGAGACATAGGTTTCAACATGTGTGTGTGTGTGTGCGTGTGTGTGTGCTCAGTGGCGTATTCAGGGGCGAGATGCGTGGGAGGCATATATGCACATCTAAAATGTCAAGAGTTCCAATACCTTTTCTCCAAAACATCACGAAAAACTACATTAATTCCACGTTTTGAAAAATGCCCAAGCCGCACACGTCCCTGGCTACGCCACTGAAATTATGACATTAGTTACAAGATTTCATTGAATCTGTGTTGTATCTAGTATCTAGACTACGACCTCACGTCATCTCTGGTGCACTCTACACAAAACAGTCGTCCATCTCGAGACCATCAGCATCTGGACTACGACCTCACGTGATCTCTGGTGCACTCTACACAAAACAGTCGTCCATCTCGAGACCATCAGCATCTGGACTACGACCTCACGTGATCGCTGGTGCACTCTACACAAAACAGTGGTCCATCTCGAGACCATCAGCATCTGGACTACGACCTCACGTGATCTCTGGTGCACTCTACACAAAACAGTCGTCCATCTCGAGACCATCAACATCTGGACCACGACCTCACGTGATCTCTGGTGCACTCTACACAAAACAGTCGTCCATCTCGAGACCATCAGCATCTGGACTACAACCTCGCGTGATCTCTGGTGCACTCAACACAGAACAGTCGTCCACCTCGAGCCCATCAGCATCTGGACTACGACCTCGCGTGATCTCTGGTGCACTCAGCACAGAACAGTCGTCAAAGATCTCAGGTTACCTTTAACTTAATTATAGAAAATTTCTGTCACGTTTCGATTGATTTTCAGTTTGATATATATCAATCTAATTAAAATTAGCTCCACTATTACATGTGGATCTAACACCAGCCAGTTGGAGCTCATGTCCACCAGTCAAAACTTACTTGCAGAATCCTGCCAGTGATTTAAAAATAATTTGAAAACATTCCGAATTATCCTGAGGGTATACGATATGTTTCATGTGAATTACGAATGCCTTATTTAGACCAATAGAACTAATTTTAATCGGATTGCTAACAACACTGCGTGTCCCCAATGTCCAGGTAACATTTCGTCTGTAAATAATAATTTAAATATTGACCAATCACACTTCGTCTTTTATAACGTATTTGGGAGCATACAAATTCTAAAAATATCGGGCGAGTCTATTTTAGTGGCCGCAGTACAGCGAACCATACCAATACGTATGGGGTGGGTTATCAGTCTTCAATTTTACATTAAAAATTATTTATTTATTTATAAAAAAAAACCCAAACTAAATCAGTCTTCAGTTTTACATTACAAATTATTTATTTTATAAAATAAAACATGTTTTAAGGCATTCGTAATTCACACGAAACATGTCGTATACCCTCAGGATAATTCGGAATGTTTTCAAATTATTTTTAAATCACTGGCAGGATTCTGCAAGTAAGGTTTTGATTGGTGGACATGAGCTCCAACTGGCCGGTGTTAGATCCACATGTAATAGTGGAGTTAATTTTAATTAGATTGGATATATATTTCTGTAAATTTTGGCTAAAATATGTTCATTACAGTAAATAAAAATCCAAGTTGGGTATTGTTTTTGATCAAGTGTGAGCCTTGCGAACGCCAAGAATATGTGTGCAATGCAACATAAATTATGAATTATTAACTGTTTAGGTAACGTAGTTGTACTCCATCCAAAACGAACTAAATGTTTGTACAACGAGTCCTTAGCTTTCCATGTAATAGACGTTAGTAGCAACAGCAGAAGCAACAGCAGCGAAAGGTTAAAGTTTGTTTTGTTTAACGACACCACTAGAGCACATTGATTTATTAATCATCGGCTACTGGGTGTCAAACATTTGGTAAGTTTGACATATAGTCTTAGAGAGGAAACCCGCTACATTATTTTTTCATTAGTAGCAAGGTTCCTTTTATATGCACCATCCCAAAGACAAGATAGCACATACCACGGCCTTTAATATACCAGTCGTGGTGCATTGGCTGGAACGAAAAATAGCCCAATGGACCCACCGACGGGGATCGATCCCAAACCGACCGCGCATCAAGCGAGCACTTTACCACTGGGCTACGTCCAGCCGAAACAGCAAAACGAGTATTAACAATAGCTGTAGGCGACGTAGCGGCAGCAACAGCAATACTAGTATTGTGGTAGTAACAGAAGCTGTAGGCGACGTAGCGGCAGCAACAGCAATACTAGTATTGCGGTAGTAACAGAAGCTGTAGTAACAGAAGCTGCAGCAAGGCGGTAGTAGCGGCAGCAGCGGCAGCAACAGCAACACTAGTATTGCGGTAGTAACAGAAGCTGTAGGCGAAGTAGCGGCAGCAACAGCAACACTAGTATTGTGGTAGTAACATAAGCTGTAGGCGAAGTAGCGGCAGCAACAGCAACACTAGTATTGTGGTAGTGACAGAAGCTGTAGGCGAAGTAGCGGCAGCAACAGCAACACTAGTATTGTGGTAGTGACAGAAGCTGTAGGCGAAGTAGCGGCAGCAACAGCAACACTAGTATTGTGGTAGTAACAGAAGCTGTAGGCGAAGTAGCGGCAGCAACAGCAATACTATTATCCTGTTCAATTATTTAGACCCAAAGTTTTTTGCAAATGTTACGTTTATTTCCTATTCGATATTTGTTTTCTTTGCATTTACATGAAAACAAACCCAAACCCCGACAGGTTTTATATACAAATCATCATATAAAATGCACGAAGTTGACTTAATTCCACTTTTTAAAACTCTCTTTGTCTTTTGAATGCACGTTATTTCTCCTATAAATAACTAAGGTCATTTGCATATCAAAACATTGGGATCTGAGGCTACGTGAAGGCCATTATAGCTTGTTTCACTAAATCAAGGTTATTATTTGCAGTGTGTAACAGCATTGTCTAATCTTTCCGTTAAACATAGATGTAAACAAACAGAACATGTAACCCTTTCTTGTAGGTGCATTATATTTAATAAATTTAGCTAATGTATTATGTATTTTTATTTTATTATATCAATTATATATTAGCATACCATACCTAACCTAACACAACTGAGGTGTAGCACAGTAATAAACACAAATCACCTCACACACCGCAGGAATGTGCTTTCCAAATTTATAAATAAATTTAATGCAGGGCCGGACCCAGAAGATCGGGAGGGGGGGATAAAATGTCAAAGGCCACCAACATCAAATAATAATAAAAATGTTATTTAATTTGCCTCTAAATTGGGAACTCATACGTATATATATATATATATATATATATATATATATATATATATATATATATATATATATATATATATATATATATATATAGTATTTAGGGTGGTGCTAGGGGCTGGGGGTTATGGGTTGGGTGTTACATTTGTAATGCGAAAAACCAAAGGGCTATTGTTCGGACTCGTATGGGTTCAACCACTTTTTCATCCCGCAGACACAGCCCTGAATGTTCAAAATACGATAGCATTGCTTGGTCAATAACATCATTATTTCGATCTATGACTGCACGTGCTATTGTAGCAATGTGTAAACCACGTAAAATACAAGCTAGGTAGGGTATATAAATTCATTGAAAATGTATTAGTCGACATTCTTGTTATTGTTATTTGAGGAAAAATATGGGTAAATCGAAAAACACTTCAGTTGATGTAAAATCGTGTATTAAGAACGTTTTCGATTATTTTGAAGATGAATATCAGCGCGGTAGACCTAGGTATGCTTGTTATCGAATTGTCGATCGAGTTGCCGCTGCACTTAAAGTTTCGGTTTCAACAGTAAAAAGAACTGTGAAAAATCTAAGCTCTACGAATCCAAGCACAGAAATCACTGTTAAAAAACGCGACCGAAAACTCATCGATTTATTTGATAAAGATGTTATTAGACGACGAGTATACAGATTTTATAGAGAGGGCGAATTACCTACATTATATAAGATTAACGTGGCTTTAAGGGAGGAATGTGGAATCAACATATCCATATCAACTTTACGAAGAACACTCCATGACCTCGATTTTAAATACCAACATATGTCTACAACCGGAAAAGTGATTTTTGAGGACGCCAATATATCAGACAGGAGACTGTCCTATCTCCATGAAATATCCAGTTTACGAGAACGGGTATTTTATAGTGTATCAAGATGAGACCTGGGTGAATGTCAACCACACAACATCCCACCACTGGACAGATATCCACCCGGGCACAAGTACCGCCAATCACCTGCCGAAATCAGACGCTGCTGATCGAGTTCCTAGACTCTGTTCGGTGACTGGGAAGGGAAAAAGACTTATTATTTATCATGCTGGCTGTGATAAATATGGATTGATAGATGGCTGTGAATTGATCTTTGAGGCTAAAAAAACCCAGACGGAGACTATCATGGTGAGATGAATCATGAAAATTTCATCAAATGGTTTGAAGAACAACTTATGCCTTCTCTACCAGAACCTTCTGTTATCGTCATGGATAACGCAAGCTACCACAACAAATTAACTGAGATTACACGATGTCCTGCACTAAACGCTAAAAAGGAAGAAATTCAGTCGTGGCTACGAAACAAAAATATACCTTTTGAGAGTAACATGACAAAGCCAGTTCTTTATGAACTTGTGAAAAGTAACAAATGTGCAAAGCAATTTGTTACTGATGATATTGCTGAACACCATGGGCACTTGTGTCTAAGACTGCCGCCAAGACATTCTGAACTCAATCCGATAGAACTGATCTGGAGTCAAGTCAAAGGGCACATAGCTCGTCATAATGATGGTAAAATGACCACGGTGCGGAGAGAACTTGCACATGCATTGAACTCTGTCACACCTACACACTTCTCTGACGCAGTTAAACATGTAATAAAGATCGAAGAAGATTTTAGAAAAAAAAAAGTTTTATAAGAAATAAAATACCCCCTTAACGAAGATAGTGATGAAGAAATGAGTTCGTCGACTGATTAAGTTATTTCTCCATACCCATCAGGAGTATTACTTTAATGTATGCATGAACTCTTTAACACCAAAAACAATTTATTTCCATATCATTCACTATCAAACAACCTAGCAACCTATAAACTAATCGACTAGAAATGCATATAGACTACACATACATACGAGAGAAATGTTTATTTAACGACACACTCAACGCATTTGATATACGTTTATGTGGCGTCAGACAAAACGGTTAAGGAGCATTATGACAGTGAGAAAGAAATTCGCTACCGCCACATGGGCCACTGTTTCCGATAAGCAATTTTGATAAGCAATAAGGGACGTTTTATATGCACCATCCCATATACAGGATAGCACATACCACAGCCTTTATACATCAGTTGTGGTGCACAGGCTGGAACTAGACACAACCCAATGGGTCCACCATGTGGGATCGATCAGTCGACCTACTATGAGCGAACGCTTTACCTCTGAGCTACGTCCCACTCCATATACAAAAGAATCCTAAAGTGGGGTTGGGGTTGTGCAGAGGGTCACACCTCCACCAATCGCATGCATACCATATTCTTCTCTCTCTCTCTCCCTATAACCATATAACCATAGATTAAAATATGTTGAGTGCGTCGTTACATAAATGTCTGTCTGTCTCTCCCTTCAGCGCGCGCGCTTGTGTATTTCACAATATAATTATAATATTTGATACATTTTTTTTTTTCAAACTGAGGTTTTGTCACTTGAACTCCCCACCTGAATCCGCGCCTGCTTCATGTTTACAGATATTTTCTTAAATATAGGTCATACTACGATTTGTGCGGATAGGACGATAGAACCGAACATTAGTTTGAAACGCACTATAGAATGATGCTTTTGATATGCAAATGACCTTAGTTATTTATAGGAGAAATAACATGCATTTAAAAGACACAGAGATTTTTAAAAAGTGGAATTAAGTCAACTTCGTGCATTTTATATGATGATTTGTATATAAAACCTGTCGGGGTTTGGGTTTGTTTTCATGTAAATGCAAAGAAAACAAATACCGAATAGGAAATAAACGTAACATTTGCAAAAAACTTTGGGTCTAAATAATTGAACAGGATACTAGTATTGTGGTAGTAACAGAAGCTGTAGGCGAAGTAGCGGCAGAAACAGCAATACTAGTATTGTGGTAGTAACAGAAGCTGTAGGCGACGTAGCGGCAGCAACAGCAACACTAGTAGTGTGGTAGTAACAGAAGCTGTAGGCGAAGTAGCGGCAGCAACAGCAACACTAGTATTGTGGTAGTAACAGAAGCTGTAGGCGAAGTAGCGGCAGAAACAGCAACACTAGTATTGTGGTAGTAACAGAAGCTGTAGGCGAAGTAGCGGCAGCAACAGCAACACTAGTATTGTGGTAGTAACAGAAGCTGTAGGCGAAGTAGCGGCAGCAACAGCAACACTAGTATTGTGATAGTAACAGAAGCTGTAGGCGACGTAGCGGCAGCAACAGCAACACTAGTATTGTGGTAGTAACAGAAGCTGTAGGCGAAGTAGCGGCAGCAACAGCAACACTAGTATTGTGGTAGTAACAGAAGCTGTAGGCGAAGTAGCGGCAGCAACAGCAACACTAGTATTGTGGTAGTAACAGAAGCTGTAGGCGAAGTAGCGGCAGCAACAGCAACACTAGTATTGTGGTAGTAACAGAAGCTGTAGGCGACGTAGCGGCAGCAACAGCAACACTAGTATTGTGGTAGTAACAGAAGCTGTAGGCGAAGTAGCGGCAGCAACAGCAACACTAGTATTGTGGTAGTAACAGAAGCTGTAGGCGAAGTAGCGGCAGAAACAGCAACACTAGTATTGTGGTAGTAACAGAAGCTGTAGGCGAAGTAGCGGCAGCAACAGCAACACTAGTATTGTGGTAGTAACAGAAGCTGTAACAGCAGCATTGTCCAAATAGTTCTTAAGCAGAAATACTGGAAGCATAATATACATTTTACACCACGAATCTTGACAAATCGTAGGTCTATAGGTAGTACTAAACCAAATAACGTCCGGCTAGGTGCGCCGAACGTTTGATAGAGAAGTGAACACCACAAGTCCTGTGTTTCGTTATAAATGTTAATGTGTTGGTTGTAAAAATAATCAGTTTCATCTGAGCAAAATATGTATGCAATTTTACTTCATCTAGTACCACTTTGTCAAGTAGCCTTGTGCTTGAAACATGTATGGGGTACCTGTGAAAAAAAAGTACTCAAATTTTGTGCGGAACTAGGGTAGTCATAGACGCTACTCGTTATCTCTGAAATGAGCAGCTTCACCCCCATTTTTTTTCTGATTCACTTTAAGGGTGAGGCGTTGTAGTATACTCTGTCAAAATAGGGTGATAGGGAAAGAAGAAAAGTGTTTAATTTTACAAAATATCGGTTTTATTTTAGAATGTTGCTGAATGACCATGTTTGTTAATGCTTCTGGAATGGGACAGCATGCCCAAATGCACCCTAAAACAAATTTAACGCACGTTGTGCAACAATTGCAGGAAATCGGCGTGAAATGGTCAGATTTTGGCGAATGCACGTAAAACTCGGGTAAAGATTGGGGTAGTGATGGGTATTTAAAGCTGCAATGCTCGCAATGATGCATCATTTCCATTTCGACGTAGACGAGTTACAAGATGCCAAGACTAAGCCTGCCAAATCGAAACATTGCAATAGACCGCCTCCAGTTAGGTGAATCGCAGTCAGCAGTCGCGCGCCACATGAACGTCCATCAGAGCACCATTTCACGTCTCTGGGACACGTACCAGCAGTTTCAATCAGCTGAAGACCGGCCCAGAAGTGGAAGACCTCACATAACAACTGCAGCACAAGATCGCTACATCCGGATTCTGCACTTGCGTCACCGAACTGCCACAGCAACGAACACTGCTGGACGCATACCTGGTTTGAGAAGAGTGTCTACACAAACCATGTGGAACCGACTTCGAGACGCTGGTTTACGGGCTAGGAGACCCGTCCTGCAACGTCAACATCGACATTTACGTGTTCGCTGGTGCACGAATGTACAGGGGTGGAACTTGGGAAACTGGCGGCGAGTATGGTTCAGCGACGAGTCACGTTACAGCGACGTGATGGACGACAACGTGTTTACAGACGCCGCAAAGAACGCTTTGCCAACAACTGCGTCGTCCAAGTTGACAGATTCGGTGGAGGGTGTGTCATGATGTGGGGAGCCATCTCATACACCGGCAGAAGTGAACTTGTGTTCGTACAAGGCAACCTGACAGCTGTACGCTACCGGGATGAAATTCGTCGCCGTCACATGCTTCCCATTTTGGATCGACAGAGAGAACTCTTTCAGTAGGACAATGCCATGCTGCATACAGCACGTGTAACAATGGATTTCCTACAGAATAAGAACATTAATGTGCTACCATGGTCATCAAGATCGCCAGATCTCAACCCCATTGAACATCTATGGGACGAACTGAACAGACGTGTACGCCAGCGTGACCCAGAGCCTCAGACGTTTCCGCAACTGTCACATGCACTGCAGGAAGAATGGGCTAGGATTCCACGTGCCCGGATTCAGAGACTCACTGCCGTCAGTCCATAGCAAGAACATTGTCACATACTCATGTCAAATGTGACTGTGATACGATCATAAATAACGAAATTATGCCACTTTGTATTAAAGAGATAATTCCATGAATATTTCGCCTATGCGTTTCTTTTTGGACAGAGTATATTTATATACGTGCTGTTTATGTCTATTGATACACTGCAGGTAGGACTTTCAGCCACATATATTACTATTGTCGTCTATGGGATTTGATTTGGTAGTATACACATTATGCAGGTTAATATTCATGTTTGCAGCCTGTGATACGGTAATTACCCACCGGACATTGTCAACTACCGGAAGTTCTACCAGAAATGTAACTACCACTTACAGCGGGCACGAGATAAGTGGATCGTATAACAGGAAGTCTTCTACAGCTGGACTGCATGGCTGGGACCACGACTTCCACGTCAGTACTCCAACTAACAACACAGGTAGATATGAACAGAATCGTAACAATGAAAACAGTGGCGTTTATACCACATGTACATTTTTGAACAGTGAACATAAACAGTATTTGAGTTTGTGTGTCGCTCGCAAAGCAACATGTTGCCTATTGATTGAAAACATATTATATTGTATATAATGTATATACACACACAAAAGGATTGGTCGCAAGTTATCCGACTTGAGACCCTCTTCTAATTACAAAGATTGTAGAGAAATGGCGACTGCAATTTTCCATAAATCAATAAAAATAAATAATTATGAAAAACGATTGAATATACCGAAAGAACAAAAAACGAAAAGAAATTGAAGGAATCAAATACTGCCTATGTCTTAAGTACGAACTTCCATGATGGTCGACTACAATTGCATTCAGAAAGACAAACAGATAAGGACGTTCATCGTGTATTAGCATTAACAGCGATTATACTTTAAAGGGGCGACGGCCGAATTGTTCTAACGTACCGGGCACAATAAAGGTTGGGTTTTTTTTCTAACGGGAAGGTGGTATAATGTTATAAATATAAGAATAATTATTCTTAATTTTGATTAAAAATAAAAAAAGTTACACCTAATCAAAGAGTCCATGGAAAATATCTCCGCGAAATCACTCGTGAAGCACTGGTTAACTCAGGGGCACCAGCTTTGATGGCGCAGTGGTTAAGCTATCGGACTACAGGCTGGTAAGTACAGGATTCACAGCCCCGTACCGGCTCCAATCCAGAGCGAGTTTTTAAGGGCTCAATGGGTAGGTGTAAGACCACTACACCCTCTTCTCTCTCTCTCTAATTACTAACCCACTGTCCTGAGGTGTGTGCCCAGGACAGCGTGCTTGAATCTTAATTGGATATAAGCACAAAAATATAAGTTGAAAAAAACACCTCAGAGGATAATCAAAGGGGTTCCTCATAGGAGTTCCTCATAGAAGAGTCGAAAGTACAGCCACGTGTCCACATGTGCAAATTCGCTGCGTGATGGACACGGACACGGATACGAATGCCTGAACGTCTTATGTTTGTGCATCTATGTGGTTACCAGTACTATTACAGTTTTGTATCCATTTGTGTGTTTCCGTACATAGTCCAGTCGATAAAAAAGCCCCGAATCCGCAGCCGTATCTTGTCCTCATTTCGCACCGGACAAATGGACACAATCTTACATTATTTCATTGTGTGTGATGTTAGCCGAATCCGTGTCCGCATACGCTCAAGTGGACATGCAACGTACAACACACGACTCCATTGGCACGCGTTCTACCATTAAACCACCAACTCGCACCTGCAAACGAAATGACAAACATTTGAGTTTTTGTAGAAAGTGATATTAGGCTATATAGTATACAGTTATGCCCCAAAATAGGAGTTACGCTCCTTGTTTCCGGGTGAGGCCGAGAACTGTTTGAAGTACCCTCGTAATATATTAAAAATGTTGGGGTAAATAATTATATAGTGTTTATATCCCGAGAAAGTTGTGGCGGCTAACAGCCGATTTCTTTAGTTAATTAACTCATAACCCCTAACATACATCCTTTTTTTTTTAGAGCTTACTTTAATAGTAGATATAGTAGCACATTTAGATATTTCTGTCTAACAAAAACAAACAACAACAAAAAACCAACAAAAAAACCCCAAAAAACTAAACAAAACAAACAAATAATAACATTAACATTAACAACAACAAACAAGACACCAAAGCAAACAAAAATCGTTCGTGATGTCTCTCCTAGTCCATTAATTTCTGTTCTGGGAGAGCATGACAAATTATTACTATCACCATGATGATGATGATGATGATATTTGATGGTGATTATGATCATCATCATCATTAGCTGTTGGAATTCGTCGTATACTGTGGGCAAAATGTAATTTCAAGACAATTATATAAACGGTCACATTAATTGCCTTGGTGTATTTTGCTCCATCTACATGTATACTTTGTTTTTATTACAGTCTCTGATCAAGTACTTACCCATCGGAAATCGTCTGCTACTAAACATGCTACCGAAGATGTCACCAACACTGTGCACGAGACAAAAGAATCTGGGAACTACTCACCATCCGGACTGCCTGACGGTGACCATGGTCGCCTCATCCTCACGACAACTAACGATACGGGTAAGTATCGAAAATGTAACGCCCTTTACCTGTTAGAAAACAGTGAGCAAAGACGTGCACGCTTTTGCTAGGAATAGAAAAGAACTTCTTCAAACCTTTTATGTTCATGAATATTATAAACGACAGCATATAACGGCTACTGCAAATAAATCGTATCTCTGTAAAAATGGAGTCAAAGGTATGTTTTGGCAGAAACAAGATTTTATATTCTTAAAATATCAAATTTAAATTTTGTTTTGTTTAACAGCACCACTAGACACATTGATTTATTAATGATCGACTATTGCATGTCAAATATTTGGTAATTCTGACATAGAGTCTTAAAGAGGAAACCCGCTACATTTGTTTCCATTAGCAACAAGGGTCTTTTATATGCGCCATCACACAGACAGGATAGCAGACACAACGGCCTTTGATATACCACTCGTGGTGCACTGGCTGGAACGAGAAATAGCCCAATGAGCCCACCGACGTGGATCGATCCTACATACCGGCTTCGGTGACGTCGTGGTTAGTCTACAGGCTGGTAGGTTCTGGGTTCGGATCCCAGTCGAGGCATGGGATGTTTAATCCAGATACCGACTCCAAACCCTGAGTGAGTGCTCCGCAAGGCTCAATGGGTAGGTGTAAACCACTTGCACCGACCATAACTGGTTCAACAAAGGCCATGGTTTGTGCTATCCTGTCTGTGGGAAGTGCAAATAAAAGATCCCTTGCTGCTAATCGGACCACCATCCTCCCCTTCGTTAAAAACCTACTATATAACTGTTTTGTTTTTCAGTGCAAGCCACAAGTCATACATCTCCAACTTGCGGATTCTGGTGTATTATCGTGTGTATTATTGGTTTAATCTGTGCAGGTCTGCTCTTTTATCATCATCATCATCATCATCATCATCATCATCATTATCATCATCATCATCATTATTAGTATCATCTTTATCTTTACTACAAACGAAAATATTTTTAGAACAAACATACGAGAAAATGTAAAATGTTTTAATATACATGTACTTTTATGAACCAGTACATTTGCTGGTGTTTAATTTAATAATTTTGATAGTTTTTTATTATATGGAAATGTAAATTATTAAAGCCACTGACTCTAGTGACCGATGTGCGTACCTTTTCTGTTCAAGGGCATGACGTAGCCCAGTAGTAAAGCGCTCGCCTGATGCACGGTCGGTCTACATTGCAGCTGCTAAGATTTACAATTTTAGCAAGAAGCTGAAGTGATGTGTCATTTAAATGCAAGATAACTATAATAGCCAAAACTATTTTACATTGTGATATAAGTAGGGTCAGTGCCTATAAATAGGTACACGTTAAATTATACACAGAAAAATATAAGGAAGCAGGATTTACAATATATTGGAACTATTACTACGTGTGTAACTTTGTGATTTTACATAGGCGTTTTTGTTATTAACAACACATATTTATTGAACACAATCATAAATAATGGCTATAAATACAATGTAATAGTCTGTGGATACAAATAAATGAACATACTTGCGTAAGTTCCACGCGAAATTATTTATAGAACTCCTTTGGGAATAGACCTCTTTCACATTCCACTGCGCATGTGCCCGTTGCGGGGTATCTCGAGGACGCAAACCGCGAACTCACGCGAGATCTCGCAAAAATAGACCTGTGGACAAGTTGGGGGGGGGGGGGGGGGGGGGGGGGGGGGGGGGCATAGACAATGGGAGGCCACGCAACAGGAATGTGAATATCTCCATGATTAATTATTCTATCAGTAGGGAACCCGAAAATTCTGTCGACATCCAACAAGACTTATTGGAGACATTTGTGAATTATTGCTTATCATTATTCGTACGCAATAAATATCGGATATGGGCTGAAATAATATTAATGTGTGCGCGCGTGTATATATGCAGATATTTGTTGTATTTAACATGATTTAAATATTTATAAAGCGTTATACAAATAAATACATTCAGGATTCTTGTCGAGATTTCTTTTCACCAAGTTATTTAAAATTTTGTTCGGTATTTGGAATAAAATTAAATGATACATATAAAATTTGAGTTATGGTATATAAAACATTACAATCAAGCCCGTAGGAACGATATCTGGAGTTGGAGGAGGGGAGGGGGCACAATCAGTAGAGGAGCCATATTTTCAGACAAAAAAAATATCGGATTTTACATCTAAAAGTCCTTGTCCCCAAATGACCAGGATAACGTAGCAAGAACGTTTGTCTGAGGTTCCATTTGCTGAAGGTTCGATCCTCCTCAGTGGGCCAGTTTGATTATTTCCCGTCCCAACCAATGACCCATCAAAGAACGTCGTGTATGCTATCCTGTTTGTATGAGAAGTATGCCATGTATCATTTATTATAAATACATTGGTACGACTAAAAACAAACGGTTTCTTCTCGTGGCGCTGTGACCAGGCCATTTTATATGCATACCACAACTTAATGCAACTTGTTAACGTATATTTCGCAACAATGTTTGTGTATTATTCTCGAGTGTAACCGGCGTCATCTCATTGTTTGGCAAGGGGTTATATATATATATATATATATATATATATATATATATATATATATATATATATCTGGGGCTCTACGGCTCCGCGCCGTCGATGAGTTCCGTTTACATGAAATTTCGACAGTACTGATGGTATCGCTAACGATCTCGTTACAAAATACAAAATAGTAACCAAACACTATTGTACATACAAATATATGTTTACTTCAAACTGATCTTCATGTAAAGAAGAAGATGTCATCTTCTAAATTCCTCAAAACAAACAACGCAAACAACATGTCAACGTTTGTTCCGCGTTTACATGTGACGACAAACTTTGAGCCGCATTTACTCGGTTTCTGGCATCATGCTAAGTTGTAGGTTTTCGCGTGTGATATGAATGATAGTGAAAAAAAAATAAAAAAAAATAATAAATAAAATAAGATAAATAAATAAGTAAATAAATAAATACATAAATAAATAAATAAATAAATAATTTGTGGATAGATGATGATAATACTTTGCCGGTTGAACGCCACTGCCGCCTGCCGCCATCTATTTTTAGAAACGGGGTCACAGCAGTGCACGTTGTGGTGCAATATCCTATTATTCTATAAATAAAGTGCGCGTCACCCGTACTGACTAGGTCAGAACACTCTATAGTAAATACACGATACCCTTATAAATCGGATGACAGGTGCTTGCACCTGCGTATTGTATTAATATTGTTTGGCAATGACTTCTTGAATAATTAGTACAAGTGTTACTCCAGTGCATGGTGTGGTGTACTGTCCAATTATTCTATAAATAAAGTACGCAACACCCCAACTGCATGGCTGGGTCTATTCGGGTCACGCTGTAGTAAATACACGCTACGGGTCGAAACCAGGTCACTGTTGTAGTGTATGTACTTTACTATTTTAGCCAGCTTACCAGTTGAAATTCAACTCGTACAGCGCTATTTAAACAATAATGATGTTTTAGTTTTATATTCTTACGATGTATGATAGTATGTAGTTGTGTCTGAAGTTGTAATACAAACAGTCGTGTGCGAAACAGTGTCTGTTGTGATCTGCTGGAATGTGTACATGGGTCTAACTAGGTCACGCTGTGTTGTGCGCTTAACTGACCGCGAGTGTCTCCAATATAAATATTGTCAACATTTCGTTTTTACTTCATTTAATCTAAAACCATGCCCACAGAAGGATGGACACAATATTTGTCTGATATTTATTTCAATCCAAAACATCCAGCTTCCTATTCGGGGGTAAATAAATTGTATTATATTGTGAAAAAGGAAGGTAAATTTGACATTAGTTTAAATCATATCAAACAGTGGCTTGCTTCACAAGATGCTTATTCACTTCAGCGAGCGTTACGCTACAAGTTCAAAAGAAACAGGCTTGTGGCCAGTGGGCTGAATGCACGCTGGGATATTGACTTAGCCGATGTGTCAAATCTTGCTTCAGCCAATGACAGTGTGAAATTCCTGCTGATAGCTATCAACGTGTTTACAAGATATCTATGGGTTGAACCCATGAAAAACAAACAACCAGAATCTGTCTTTAAAGCATTAAAGAAAATATTTACCACTGCACCTTTACCAGGGATTATTAGATCAGATAAAGGCCGTGAATTTAATAACAATAAAGTGAAATCCTATTTGAAAGGTAAAGGTATAAACTATTATGTCACTCAGAATGAGACCAAAGCTTCATATGCCGAGCGGGTCATACGTACTCTAAAGATCGCTATGTATAGATACTTTACTTTTAAACAGACTTATCATTACTTGGATATTCTGCAAGATCTAGTGGATGGTTACAATAATAGACCACACAGGTCGTTAAATCAGCGGTCACCTTCGGAAATAGACGAGCAAAATGAAGCTGTTGTATGGAAAGAACAGTACATTGATCCGTTAAAACCAAAGTCAAAACCCAAAAAGAAACTATTTAAATTTAAGGTTGGGGATCAAGTCAGAATTTCTCATTTGAGGTATACTTTTCAACGAGATTATCAAGAAAAATGGACTGAAGAAATATTTATAATTAAGAGAAGATACTACAGAGATGGTTTTCCTATATATCAACTGAAAGATTATTCAGATGACCCCATTGAAGGTAGCTTCTACGAAAATGAGTTACAGCAAGTCTTCAAAACGAACAATAACATTTGGAAGGTGGAGAAAGTGCTTAAGAGAAGAAAGAGGAGAGGTGAGAAACAGGTGTTTGTTAAGTGGATGGGCTATCCTAAGAAGTTTAACAGCTGGATTCCAGAAGCAAATCTCCAGTTGGTATAAATAATAGCGAGTGTTGTATTTGAGTTAGTTTATACCTGGACATTATGGGATCAACATTGTGTCCAGATTGTCAGAAAATGTTTTCGAGGAGGGATGCCATGCTCAGACATAGACAGACCAGTCATTCACCACCACCACCACCACCACCACCACCACCACCACCTCCACCACCACCACCACCACCACCACCACCACCAGAAATGCAAGCTCAGCAGGTACCAGATGAAGAACCGTTTAATTTTACTATACCTTCCAATGTAATTTTCGTGGGCCCTAGTGGATGTGGGAAGACAATGTATATGTATCATATACTTCGGAAAGGACTCATCAAGCCAACACCTAACAACATTGTATGGTGTTACAACGAGTGGCAAACCCTTTATGATACTATGCGTGAGACCATGCCTCAAGTTCAGTTTGTGAAAGGTATCCCTTACAACCTGCAGGACGACAACTACTTTGATGCGTGCAACAATAATGTTTTAATTCTGGATGATCACATGACCGAGGCCAAGGATGATAAACGTATTTCTCAACTGTTTACTCGTACTTCACATCACAAGAATGTCATTAATTTTTTGCTGTTACAAAATTTGTTTCCGAGAGGCAAGGAGTCACGTGACATTGCTCTGAATTCACATTTTGTGACTCTGTTCAATTCACCCGTGGACAGGCAACAAGTGAACTTGTTTGCAAGAAGAATTTATCCCAACAGTACTGATCGTTTTATGTCTGTGTATGAAGCAGCTGTTCAACAACCTTATGGGAATCTGACTATTGACTTACGACCTTCTACCTCTGAGAATGAGAGACTTAAACCTAATGTTATAACTACTAGTGACAGTGTTTCTCAACAACCTATAAAAGAACCATCAATTCGAGAGTCACCTCAGTTGAATAGTAACAGTCCTCCTGTGAACATCAAACACAATAACTTAAACGACGTGACAGAAACTTCTGAAGTTGACAGTGACTTTAATTACAGTGATACGGAGGATATTGATACAGTTGTCAACATGCCTTCCTGTGACGAATGCGGTATTTTGTTTGAGAACAACCATGATCTTCAACGCCATGTAAGAACCTGGTGCCCCGAAAATGGCGGTCAGCCTTTAAGGAAACGAGCCAAACTGGATGAAGAACCCATCAATACCGATGTAAAAGATTCCAAATTGGATTACAAAGAATGGGAAGCTGCTGGTCTGACAGAGATGTGGAAGTTGACCTTGAAAACTTGTAAAGAAAGCATTCAGGCAAAGAAAGAAACTTATGAAGATCAAGGGAAGTCTGAAAGATGGATTGAAAGAAAGTTACAAAAATGTTGGGAAAAAACTTTCATTGACAGAATGGTTCGAGCCCTACAGTTTGTGACTTATTTCAGTGAAGCACCTTTGTTCAAATCCATACTGTCTAAAGTGAAGAACATGGACCCCGAGACGGACCCAGTTATAATCTCTAACAAGATTGAATTGTTGATGAAACCAAATGTCAAATATATACTGTCCCAGATTGATTTTTCTGAAGCTGAGGACTTAGTCAATGATCAAGAAGAAGAAAATGAAAATGATACAGATACTGAATAGTTTTGTGTATATGTATATGTAAGATACAGTCAAGAGATTCCCTTTATCCTTGACAAGTATCATAATATATGTATGTTGAGAGAAATAAAATACATTGTAGTAATCAAGCATTTCTCTTGTTATTTATTTATTGTATTAAGTTAAATAAAACAAAACAAAAAAGCATTAAACAAGTTAAGTTTATTACAAGAAAAACAAAATCTATTTTTTATTAAGAGGGCATCATATAAAAAAGGTTAACATATCTACATACATGAAAATCATTATAAGGTATGAAGTGGTTCTCATTTACAATAGACAATATTGTGCACATGTGGTTTATAGCCTAATCAATGATTCCAGTATGAGTACGGTAGTGTCCATGGGCTAGTGTATGGATTCCATCTTCAAGGACATAGCGTTTGTCATCGTAGGAGATAAACTTATCTTGTTAGTAGCTACACTGTAAAGCTGATGATTCACACTCTGAATATTAGTCATGCTATGTCTCAGTTGGGAATGTTCAAACAAACATTTCTTATACATAGTGTGCTTCAGAACCTTTTTTATCACAGTTTTACTAACACCTTTAGCTATTTTTTTCTCTTTCCCCTCATACAAAACTGAATACATTTTCGGTCTAAGACCTACAAACTCTTCCATGACAGATCCCCCAAGCTCATCCTTCATTTTACCTAACACTTTGGCATTTACAATAGAGAAGAGAGGGTGAGAGAGATTATAGTTACTTGTGTCAAACAAGTTGGCATGTTTCTGAAAATCAGAATAGATATCTTCTGTTTCTATCTCATAACACAGTGAATCTGTATCCGTGAATAAAAGTTGGACTTTATTCCCATACTTTGCTCTCATGAAATCATAGTGAAATTCATACATAACAATTTTAGACATATCTAGAATTGAAAATCCGGCATAGATAGGCTGGTTAAGAAAGATAGTGGCTTTCTTAAGATGAACTGCAGCCAAATCAGGGTTAAATATTTTAAAGCCTTCAAATGTGGGTTTAGCACAGAGTTTCTTTAAACGTTTCTTTGAATTGACCAGCTCCACGTTCACATGCTTTCTTACATTCATCATGCTTCGACCAAAGCAGGAGTTGTTCATCAACTTAAAAAAAGCTTTTTCAGTTTCATTTTTAGACTGCTTTCTTTTTTCCGTATTGAAATCGATATAGGTCTTTAACCATGGAGACTGTCTAAACTGAATCGCTCTATGGATCTTTGTCAACTTTATTCCCTGTCTGAGATAGAATTGTAAGTTTCTGTAATGTAGTACATATTTCTCTTTATCATTGAGGTTTGGAACTAATTTTCGTACAGGCCGACCTGTAAGACAAAGTTTATCTCTCAGCTGCTGTGAGTGAGGAGAAAGCATAGCATCAGTGACTAGCATAGATTCAGGGGCCAGAGGGTAGTCACTGTGACAGTCATGTAATTCTGTGGGGTATTCAAGATCTACCTCCAAAATATACCCCGTGTTTGAATTCTCTGTCACAGTCATAATGTCAAGACTGTCCAAGTCTTTAACCCACTCGAAATCTCTTTCAGGGAGGTATTGGGACATGCTATGTCCATACAGGTTATTAGCATCCAAATACATAAGATAGGTGGAGGGTTAATTTTCATTAAATGTTTCAAGATAAGGATTGTTAGCTTTGGAAAACTTTTTTGATATCATTGAAATTCCACCTCTTAGACCATGCTCTATCATAAGATGCATATCCAAATCTGTGAGAAGTTCAAGTTCCACATCTCCCATCTTGAGCATGGCATCCCACCCTACACCGGGTAAAGTGAAATAATGAGCACTGTCCAAATCATAATAATCTAAGCACATGTTTCTAAAATTTTCAAATACATCTGCCAAGAGAAGAACATCTGTTTTCATGTACAAATCGTGATACTCTCCCATGGTTTTCAGGTCAAACGTTGTCCACACCTGATGAGCATGCTCATAATCCTCGTCCGAGATATCACTATCAGTTAGACTATTATAAAACTCAGCTTAAGCAGGGAGCTGAGACATGTTAAATTTAGACTCGTCATCCATAAAGTCATAAGGGTATACCCCTTTTCTTAGAAGTAAGCTGATTTTCTGTTCATCTGAAAATTCTTTTGTGATTCTTTAGACCCATGTACACATTCCAGCAGATCACAACAGACACTGTTTCGCACACGACTGTTTGTATTACAACTTCAGACACAACTACATACTATCATACATCGTAAGAATATAAAACTAAAACATCATTATTGTTTAAATAGCGCTGTAGGAGTTTAATTTCAACTGGTAAGCTGGCTAAAATAGTAAAGTACATACACTACAACAGTGACCTGGTTTCGACCCGTAGCGTGTATTTACTACAGCGTGACCCGAATAGACCCAGCCATGCAGTTGGGGTGTTGCGTACTTTATTTATAGAATAATTGGACACTACACCACACCATGCACTGGAGTAACACTTGTACTAATTATTCAAGAAGTCATTGCCAAACAATATTAATAAAATACGCAGGTGCAAGCACCTGTCATCCGATTTATAAGGGTATCGTGTATTTACTATAGAGTGTTCTGACCTAGTCAGTACGGGTGACGCGCACTTTATTTATAGAATAATAGGATATTGCACCACAACGTGCACTGCTGTGACCCCGTTTCTAAAAATAGATGGCGGCAGGCGGCAGTGGCGTTCAACCGGCAAAGTATTATCATCAGATAGACATGTAACATTGATTAGTAGTTGTACGACTGTCTTTTTTTAATGAAACGATAAGGGGAAAATAGAGCTGTGATAAAGGTCTATGTTAGTTAAGGGTTTTGTTGGGTTTTTTAGGGGGAAGGGGAGGCATAGTTTATTAAATTTTAAATACTGATACATGTGGAGAATTAAACCACTGGAAATCCGTGTGAATATTTAACTATAATTCTAATTTATTACAAGTAGCAAACACATTCCACTAACGTTAATTTTATTGTATGAATCTTTTAATTTTGCGTTGTTAAAATACCCTTGACAGGCAGCTCCAGAGACTTCGTCTAAGTTAATGTTTCACTACTTTTGGTCTTAAGCCATTCCGATGTAAACTTTAGTCGACCGTTTTTCGCAGCCATTTTAACATCTTATACGAAATATGTACGTTAGTCACTAGAGATTCACAGCTCTTACGAAGCTACTCACGACGCTCATGACAACTGTCGATCATGCCCCCCCCCAATTTGTATATAGCCTCGATACCGTCCAACTCGGCAAGGGACGGTACTCTTCGCGCACATGCGCAATGGGAATGTGAAAGAGGTCTATTGTCTCCCTCGTTCCATAGATTTAATTGTACGTTTGCATTATATGTATACATGTTTGCTGTTTTTCACATAGTTACATAGCACAGTGACAACACACACACACACACACACACACACACACACACACACACACACACACACACACACACACACACACATACATACATACATATATATATACATATTTTATTCGTTTTATTCCTTGCTTGTACAAATTTGATTTATGCACAGACATGTTTGGTTTATTGTTCTTGTCTTGACAATTTAGACCACGAACTAATGAAGTAGGTTAGAATCATGTCAACTGAGACTTTGTAATTATATATATATATATATATATATGAATGATAGATTTTGGTGGAATAAAACTGATGTAATTATAATTTGTGTTTGTTTTAATTTTCGGATCATTAGGTTTGATTAATATATATTTTGTGATTATGTATTTTGAAACTAGATAGGAAACACGACAATTGATTTGTGCTATTGGATGGCATTCGACGTTTACCTGGGTTAGAAACCATTCAAGGGTCTTCCAAGTCTAGATATTAGTTTATTTATGCAACATTGTTGCTTATAATTATGTGTTTAATTAAATGTTAACACTTTTCAATCACCTCTCGTAATGCATCAGCATGGAAAGTCGTCTAATTGATGTTTATACTAAATACCCTAGGAGACTCTGAATTTGATCCAATATTACTCTGTAAATGATTTGTTACATTACAGATTGTAGTAATGCATACAATATAAATATTATATTCAGTTAAAACAGAAAAATAATTAAAGAAACATGATGCTTTGAATGTGCTTTTCTTAAGACAAATAAAAAATTAAAATGTAAAAACCTAATGATATCTTTAGATATGATACATGTCTGTAAACACCAATCACTGGAGATTATTAATAAACTATCAACAGATATATTGGTAGCTTTCGGTGGATTTAATAATACATATATGAAAACCAACTAGGCTGATGGGTTTGAAAATATTGCATTCAGTGACTTGACATCTAAGCATATTCCATACCTTAGGTGTTTACCCCACCATGATGTGTACCACATTAATTTACTACTCTTTTGGGATGCAGTGTTGTTCATTCCAGATGCCCATTAAAGTCTTTCAAAACGCCGCAATAAATGTGTTTTAAGGGAATGAATGAATGAATGTTTAACGACACCCCAGCACAAAAAATACATCGGCTATTGGGTGTCAAACTATGGTAATGCAAACAAATAAAGTGATGATCAATATCAATATAAAAATTCAAGACTTAAACAAAAACAGTGTAAAGAACTGTGCAAAAACACAAATATCACAGAATTTTACGGATACTGAATTTCACTCAAAACTTCAATTTTGTGCTGTATTGGCCATTCTCAAAGAGAATGTTACACCCCTGCACCACGGTGAGGTTACAGCACACGCAGGGGTGTGTTTTAAGGGAATTATTAGACTCTGACTATGCATGCACACACTACATATACAACTAAGCATACACAACCAACCCATAGTATGTATCTTCAAGAGTAGTATTGTTATTTATTATTTGTTGTAAATATAATACATTGCATTTGTATACAACTTACCGGCCTCGGTGGCGTCGTGGTAGGCCATCGGTCTACAGGCTGGTAGGTACCGGGTTCGGATCCCAGTCGAGGCATGGGATTTTTAATCCAGATACCGACTCCAAACCCTGAGTGAGTGCTCCGCAAGGCTCAATGGGTAGCTGTAAACCACTTGCACCGACCAGTGATCCATAACTGGTTCAACAAAGGCCATGGTTTGTGCTATCCTGCCTGTGAGAAGCGCAAATAAAAGATCCCTTGTTGCTAATCGGAAGAGTAGCCCATGCAATGGCGACAGCGGGTTTCCTCTCAAAATCTGTGTGGTCCTTAACCATATGTCTGACGCCATATACCCGTAAATAAAATGTGCTGAGTGCGTCGTTAAATAAAACATTTCTTTCTTTCTTTGTATACAACTTTGAATAACACTGATACTTCCTGAGATGTACATTAAATCAGGTTGCACTGTAGGAACAACACTTTCAATTATGTTCTCACATCATATCAGAACACAAAAGATCCTAATAGTCATGAAAACACCCAAATGGACACTTTAAAAAAAAAAAAAAAAAATTGGTATAGGTTGCATAGTACCAAAGAAGAGAGTTCCGTGTCAAAGTTCGAGGTGTACTGTCAAATATTTACGGAGTAAAAGCAGCTGTGGATGCGAATGGTAGTAATATGTAACATTGATTATTTGTGCCAATACTATTATCCATTGACAATAAATAAATACACTTTTATTTGTTATACATTTGTTATGCGGTATATACCAGAGGTTGAAACTAATGCGGGGTACCCACAAAAATGGAACTTCAATTTTTAGCAAAAAATTATTGTTGCTATTAACAACATTAATTAAATCTCTTAAATGGTATGTATTTTCTCGGGGGGAGGTGGTGGGGGGGGGGGGAGATCGAGAGAACAAGCAATCACGTTTGTTCGCATCACGGACTAGAGAAGAATGCGTGGTTCATAATTGCCTTTCATCGGTCATGGCATTTATAGAGTGTTTACGGGAGCTGGAGTTTGCTCAGTCAGTAGAGGTACACGTAGGTAGCTGTGTTGAAGGATCGTACCACTTCGTCCCAACCAGTACAATACGACTGGTATATCAAACTATTATACAACTGGTCGAGGAGTTGCTGTCATCCTGTTACGCCTGTGTTTCAAACACAACAGTTCCACCTGGTATACTGCCACTAGTTCAGTATTATGAACAAAATTAATTTTCACACATAGCTATCGGGCCGTCTCTATCTGTCGACTGTTTCTCGTTCCAGTCAGTGCAACACGACTGGTATATCAAAATCCGTGGTATGTGCAGTGATGTGTGTGGAACGGTGTATATAAAAAAATCCTTTGCTGCTAATGGAAAAATATATAGCGAGTTTCCTCTCTAAGACTGTCAGAATTGCCAAATGTTTGACATCCAATAGCCGATGATTAATAAATCAGTGCGCTCTAGTGGTATTGTTAAACAAAACAAACTTTTATTTCATGCATCCATCCATCCATCCATCTATCCACCCATACATGTATACGCAGCCATACACAACAGACATCTATACCTCCCCCCATATCCAGCTTACTAAACCAGTGTGGAGCCCATAATTGTTCGAGTATACGGCAAGTTAAGTTGTGACAAACGGCTTATATATTAGTAACACCAGCAATCTATCTAAACTGCTGGGACGGACAAAACCGATTACCAAATCGATTACGAGGTCGCATAGTTACGATAACAATGGCTCTAATTCACTTACTTCATCCACCTGCTACAACCACTTCCAAGAAAACAATCTTTCAGTTACATGAAAATAAAATACAGTAATATCGGCAGTTATGGGTTCTCGGTTTGAACAAAGACATAGGCTGTACGGACCGAATCGTTCTGTTCAAATTCGGGCGAAAGGAATTGAAAACTTGCTGAAGAAAACGAGCGTACTGCAGAACGGCGAATACAATTACACGAACGAAAAGCTCAAATCTCACATCTATGAAACCAGCTTCGATAGAGATTTTCTGGTAGGAACCGTTTGTTTTATTAATATTATATATATATATATATATATATATATATATATATATATATATATATATGCACTTCTTAATTTTCAGCTTTAACAGTTCTTTATTAGTGCGCATAGAAACTTTGTTTGTGTTCTAAACATTGTACAAACGATAAGGTAGATGCATATCATTTATAATTTAAAAATGTTTAATTGGAATAATAATCTTACAGTTTACAGACTGAGTTTATATTCAATCGAATGTATACATGTCTGTCTGTCTGTCTCTCTCTCGCTCTATCTGTGGCTCTTTCTCGGTCTATCTGTATATATGTCTCTCTCTCGCTCGGTCTCTCTCACCCGCTCTGATTGTATCCTTATTTGTGTTGTATGTGTGCGTGAGCCTGTGTATGCATATATGTGCACGTCTGTTGGTGTTCAAGTGGAAGTGTATGTGTGTTTGTGTGAATGTGCAGCATACCAACCTACCTACGTATACCACTATTTACCCACTTACCTACCTACCTACCCACCCACCAACCTACCTACCTACTTGTTTACCTACCTACGTACCTACCTACATACCTACCTACATATCAACTTATTTACCTACCTACCTACCTACATGTTTACATACATACCTGCATGCATAATATCAGTATCATCTACTTATAGACATCTAAACGAAGACAGACAGACAGACAGACATACAGATAGACACACACACACACCACACACACACCACACACACACACACCACACACACACACACATCACACACATACACACATCACACACACACATCACACACACACACCACACATACACACATCACACACACATACCACACACATACACACCACACATACACACACACACACCACACATACACACACATACCACACACACACACATCACACACACACATCACACACACACACCACACACACACATCACACCACACACATCACACACACCACACACACACACACACCACACACACACATCACACACAAACACCACACACACACACCACACATCACACACACCACCCATACACACACACACCACACACACACACCACACACACACGCACACACCACATACACACACACACACGTCACACACACCACACACACACACGTGCGCGCATAGGAGTAGTCAAGTGAACAATACGGATGCCTTGAATCATACAATAACCACTGAATGTTGCAGTGTAAATTACTACTGATGTTTAACTTGCATATCGTGCTGCCGAAATGTTTGTAAACCACCTCAAGTCTAACACCGATGGTGTTCTTAGCGAATAAAGTTCTCATCTGTTCTGTATTAGTAGTGTTTTATTTATTAATATATTGTTTTCATTACAGGGACAGAGAGTAGTGCCGACCAAAGCGACTCCGACAGTTTATCAGGTGGGTGTTGAAGGAAGGAAGGAAAATTATTTATTTAACGACGCACTCAACACATTTTATTTACGTTTATATGGCGTCAGACATACGGTTAATGACCATAGCTATTGAGAGAGGAAACCCGCTGTCGCCACTTCATGGGCTACTCTTTTCGATTAGACATGATAGCACATACCACGGCATTTGATGTACCAGTCGTGGTGCACTGGCTGGAGCGAGAAATAGCCCAACGGGCCCACTGCCGGGGATTGATCCAAAACCGACCGCGCATCAAGCGAACGCTTTACCACTGGGCTACGTCCCGCCCCCAGGTGGGTGTTGAAAGACAGTGAAGTTAAATAAACATATAACGTGGTATTTAAGTACGATTCGTCTGTACTAAAGTTAAATAAACATATAACGTGGTATTTAAGTACGATTCGTCTGTACTAAAATAGGTATATTTTTATGTCTGCGAAAAGGTTACGTTAGATGCCTCCTCCCTAACTTAAGCAGACATGTCCCATTTTCATATCCTGGTCCATATTGAAAGTTAAAAAGATATATATTTATACAGATTTTATGGCAGCTCTGGATCATCGGAATATCTTGATCATTTCATCAATGTCCACCATTTTAAGACAATAATACTTTAACTTTCACAATCGTTTTGTTTTTATAAGATGTAAAATCAGATGTATCAAAATATTAAGTCTTCTTCATGGAACGGTATATTTTTAGGGATCCCCAACCTCTGCCATACTCGCGAATGTTATAAAAGTTAATTTAATATATTGTGAAAACCTGACCCATATTTATACATCACTTGTCTAGGGAGATCACCACTTCACTCTCGGCTATAACACTGGTGCTGAGACCTACCAAGGAAGTACAACTAAAGATGATTTCAGCAGGAAAGACAATTGCAGAGTAAGTAATACCGCTATATGTCATTTTGAAAGTGAGATCATAAGCGTACTAGACAGGGGCAGGGAGGCGGGGCAACTGAAGCAAGTGCTGGAGCAAAACCTCAAATTCGGGCAAAAATGATAGAGATATTCGTACTAACTGAGATAATATGACACCCTTTTACCATGTATTTCCATCATTCTACCAAAAATGCGTAGTGATTACTTTGCATCACTATATAGCAGTTATGCTAATATGAATAAATGTTGTTAACTAGATTCGGGCATTTTTGTTTAATTCGGACAAAAACCAGCCTCCCCCCCCCCCCCCCCCCGCCTACAAAAATGGGAGCCCCTACGCCTATGAATGAGATTAAATACATTTAGATAGCAAATGGGTTCATTTGGCTTCGTTTTGTACTTTTCATTTGACCTGTGTTTTCATCGTGACAAATCATATGATTTAAAGAAAAGATCTAAAACATAAACTCAAATAATTATATTTTTTTGTGTGATCATTCCATCTCTCTTTTTGTGTCACTCAGTCTGTGTCTGCTTGCCTGTGTGTGTGTGTGTGTGTGTGTGTGTGTGTGTGTGTGTGTGTGTGTGTGTGTGTGTGTGTGTCTGTCTGTCTGTCTGTCTGTTTGTCGTCTTTCTAATCTGTTTCTTTAAAGTATTATTTCAGTTTTCAAATGTGTATGAATTATGTGTTGCATTTTTAATGATAATAAAAACACAAACAAATTTAATTGTTATTTCAGCCACAGATCTGTGAAATAGACAGAACCATCAACTGGCCGGTAAGGTTATTTCTCTTAAAACACGTGCAGTAAGGCAATGCAAGGCCAACCCCTCCCACAAGAACCCCCAAATAATAATAATAATAATAATAATAAAAAACTACAAAAACCCCTCAAACAAACAAACAAAAAAACAACCCCAAAAACCCAACAGCAACACGAAACACCACCGAAATCCCCCCTCCCCCCAAAAAAAAAGAAAGAAAGAAAAATGAAGTTTTTAAATACAAGCAAACAGCAACAAAGAGCAAACAAACAAACAAACAAACACAAAACAGCACCAAACAAACAAACACAAATCAGCACCAACAAACAAACCACCCCAATCCTCCGAAAAAACCCATCGCCTGCTTACCCTGATTTATTCGACATGTTTCCAGAATTTCTAAAAAAAAATTGGGCTATAATTTAAGAACTATATGTGATTGTGTAGATTTTTAACATTATGCGGTCAGTGCTGTCTTCGCCTAATGTGGTTTCTGTTTATTTCACAACAGCATCTGGAGCCTCAGTACAATGAGGGAAGATTGCCCAAGCGGTCAGAGTATGACAACTCATTCACGTCAACAGTAAGTGTTACCAGTGATATAAATACTAGGCTGTGCGGTCTTATCGGTAACCGGTCTCGGTGGTGTCGTGGTTAAACCATCGGACACAAGGCTGGGAGGTACTGGGTTCGCAGCCTGGTACAGGCTCCCACCCAGAGCAAGTTTTAACTGGGTAGGTGGTGTAAGACCACTAAAGCCTCTTCTCTCACTAACAAATAACCACTAACAACTAACCTACTGTCTGGACAGACTGTCCAGATAGCTGAGGTGTGTGCCCAGGACAGCGTGCTTGAACCTCAGTTGGATATAAGTACAAAAATAAGTTGAAACGAACCGAATCTTATCGGTATATATCGAAGTATTGTGATTCAAAGGGCGAATAATACGTGTAACGGTACAGTCGTTACATTCGGTAATTTCCGTATTTCAAGTTCGTTGTCAGTCGGAAACCCATCTTCATAAATCAAGGCTAATATTCGTTCCTCGTATTCAGCCTTGATACATGTAGTCAAGATTACTGATATCCACTACTAGCGCCCTCTACTGGAAGAAAATGTGTAACACCGATTATGTCCCTTACACGATGACATCGCTGACCAATCACAGCATGTGACAATCTTGAAAGCAATATAAAAAATTAACCGCCGGACGCTGACGCTGCCATCTTTGTTTGCAATAACAAGGGAATCTATAAGGAGCGTTGCGATTCGTTGCAATCAGATCTCATCGCATCCAATGAAATTTAAACATTTTGTGGCAAGATTTCTTGACGACATGTATCAAGGCTGAATACGAGGAACGAATATTAGCCTTGATTTATGAAGATGTCGGAAACCCCGATATCTTAGATTCAAATGTTTTTCCTATGTTCGTAAAAGTGAAATTATTAAATAAGATTTAGTACACTGAAGTAATCTATATATGTCATGTTTTAAATAATAAATTTGTACTTTTATTATATATTTTAAAACAATTTGTTACAAGCCTTTCGTGAAATCGGTTGACACCGCAGAAAATAGAATATTATGTAACGGATTGTAATACAGAGAACCCGTATTGCGATATATCGCGAAACAAACATTCTCATAATACACATCCCTGGTAAATCCAGTTAAATCTGAGCTAGCGGTCTCCACCATTAAGCAGCCATGAACTCCAATCCCGAGTATACTTTTGAATATTTAAATATTTACAATATACACACAGTTTCTTCCTGGCGAAGTCAGAGACCAGACCTAGGATGGGCGTGCCTGAACCTTTTTTGGATATGAGCACGTTAAATAAGTTTCCCATTCCCAGTTTCTCTTTCTTCCCATCAGACGTCAATCTTCCATTACCTTTTACTGTTATAAAATGTAATCTGTAGTCGTGCAATAAAGTTTGTTTTATTTAACGACGCCACTAGAGCACATTGATTTTTTATTTTATCATCGGCTATTGGACGTCAAACATATGGTCATTCTGACACTATTTTTAGAGGAAACCCGCTGTCGCTACATAGGCTACTCTTTTACGACAGGCTGCAAGGGATCTTTTATTTGCGCCTCCCACAGGCAGGATAGCACAAACCATGGCCTTTGTTGAACCAGTTATGGATCACTGGTCGGTGCAAGTGGTTTACACCTACCCATTGAGCCTTGCGGAGCACTCACTCAGGGTTTGGAGTCGGTATCTGGATTAAAAATCCCATGCCTCGACTGGGATCCGAACCCAGTACCTACCAGCCTGTACACCGATGGCCTACCACGACGCCACCGAGGCCGGTTTAAAAGCTGCAGTAACCAGGCGCATGTTCTGGAAATGATGCAGGTGTGTGTATGTTTGTGCGTGCGTGCGTGTGTGTATGTGTGTGTTGGGGGGGGGGGGGGGTGGGTGTCTAGACTATGGCGAGCGATTGTTTTTAGAGGGTCGGGTCATACTCCAATGAAAATACATGGAAAAATGGAATGTTAGCTTGAAGCAGATAGGGTTACAACATCAATCCCCACCCCTGCACACACTCCTAGTATCGCCGCCTTCCCATATTATAACATCGTTTTAAAACGCAAAGCACAAACACAACTGCTGTTTTAATAAACACGTGCATTTTGGTTACAAACGTTAAAACGATCAATTTGATGTGACAAAATGTTATATGCTAGAATGCCGTAAAACACATATTCCTTTGCTTAGGCCTACACGTAATGTTTGTTATTTATTTCAGAAACATGCAATCAGTGCACCAGTGTTCCCGCGAGTAAACGTATCGAACCTGAAGTTACCTCTAAAACAAGAACATTTCCGACTTAAAGATGCCAGTCATTTTCAGTTTGGAAATGATGAACGAAGGTATGTTCACTAAATCAGAGGGAGGGGGGGAGAGAGAGAGAGATAGAGAGAGAGAGAGAGAGAGAGAGAGAGAGAGAAAGAGAGAGAGAGAGAGAGAGAGAGAGAGAGAGAGAGAGAGAGAGAGAGAGAGAGAGAGAGAGAGAGAGAGAGAGAGAGAGAGAGATATGAAGGAAATGTTTTATTTAACGACACACTCAACGCATTTAATTTACGGTTATATGGCGTCAGACATATGGTTAAAGACCACACAGATATTGAGAGAGGAAACCCGCTGTCGCCACTTCATGGGCTACTCTTTTCAATTAGCAGCAAGGGATCTTTTATATGCACCATCCCATAGACAGGATAGCACATACCATGGCCTTTGATATACCAGTCTTGGTGCACTGACTGGAACGAGAAATAGCCCAATGGGCCCACCGACGAGGATCGATCCCACACCGACCGCGCAACGAGCGAGCGCTGTACCACTGGGCTACGTTCTGTCCCACAGAGAGAGAGAGAGAGAGAGAGAGAGAGAGAGAGAGAGAGAGAGAGAGAGAGGAGGAGAGAGAGAGAGAGAGAGAGAGAGAGAGAGAGAGAGAGAGAGAGAGAGAGAGAGAGAGAGAGAGAGAGAGAGAAACAGACAGAGACAGAGAGACAGAGAGACAGAAAGACAAACAGACGTGATTATTTGACATAATATATGTAATTTATTGATAAATAATGATTACAGAAATCGCTATAGGACACATTTATATTTATTTATATATATATATATATATATATATATATATATATATATATATATATAGATATATATATATATATATATATATATATATAAAACCCAAGCTAGAATAATTTACAAATTTTGTTATAACTGATGACGCAAAGCTATATTTCAAAATGATCTTATTTTAATATTTTTATTTTAGTAACGTCAGTGAACAACAGAGGGCGTACGGCAGGTCAGCTGACGGAAACCTCAGCGAACAACTAGCAACTCAACCGACCGAGGCCAAAAACGTCATTCGCATGATGAAAGAAATGGACAGGACTTCGCATGTCTTCAGGGGAGGCGACTACAACGGACATGGTAATTAGGGAGTTATTTCCCTTTAACTAGACACTATTAACAGATGGTTAAATGACAGTACATGTATATTATAATACTTTAATCTTAGTTGGATGTGCAAAAACAATACGATTATATGCGTGGAGTGTTTTATTATTATTTTTTTTTCTTTTTTTTTTTCTGTCTATTATTATTATTATTTAATTAAATAATTCTATTATTTTTCAAATTATTTTGATAATAACATTTAACATACGAGATTTTGTCATATTTGTTTCAGTGAACGATTACGTCTCCACTAACGTTGGTGATTACGGACCACGCACGATGCCCCCCGAACAAATTGTAGCCGCCCAACTCGTCCAGGAAGCACTGTAAGTTATCCTTTGTCACACTGTGTTACCCATGGTTTTATTATTTTATAATCAATAATGGTATATTTTTGTCATCTTCAATTTTATTAATTTGCTAGGCATATTTTATATTATGTTATTTTTTATTTATTCATACATTCTTTATTGCTTAGTTATCCATATTGTGCATATTATTATTATTTTAACATTCATATCATGTTATTACTTTGATATTAATATGATATTATTTTGTTATAGTTATGTTGTATTATATTGCTATCTATATTTCTATATATTATTTTGTTAACTAATTTTATTACCCCCCCCCCCCCCACACACACACACACATACACACATACACAGAGAGAGAGAGAGAGAGAGAGAGAGAGAGAGAGAGAGAGAGAGAGAGAGAGAGAGAGAGAGAGAGAGAGAGAGAGAAAGACGCGCGTGCACACTCACACACGCACACTCAGACAAACACACACACAAACACAACACATGCACAGACGCACGCACACACACACACACACACACACATACACACCAAAAATCAAAACAAATTAATTATACTCATACATTAAACACTGTATGGGGCTCCTTTGAAGTTCGGTGAAAGGGTGCGCACCCCTAGCATCACTACGTTAGATCCGCACGTAGATTCAATGCTTTATAAAACCTTCTCTTCAGCATGGAGGCTAACTTGCCGCTGGGCCTGACGTCAACCGTGGCGCCAGTTCGGAACACACCCAACGAGCTGGCCACCTACGCCCGGTCCGTGACAGTGCCCATTGTATACAGAGGTGGGTACCTTGGTAATATCTGTCCATTACACTGCTAGTATGTTAAAATTTGTTTTGTTTAACGACACCACAAGAGTACATTGATTTATTAATCATCGGCTATTAGATGTCAAACATTTCGTAATTTTGACATATAGTGTTGGAGGAAACCCGTTACATGTTTCCATTAGTAGCAAGGTATATTATATATGCACCATCCCACAGACAGGATAACACATACCACGGTTTTTATATATGTATATATAAGTACGTGCACGTCGTCGGTGGGTCCATTGGGCTATTTCTCGTTCCAGTTAGTGCATCATGACTGGTATATCAATCGACACAAACGATAATTTTGTTTTGATTTACCTGACTAGTTAAAACATAGTTGAAAACAGGATTTCCCAGGGAGAATGATGGAGTCAATACCAGATCAAGACTCTCACAGCATCAAGTGAACCTGCTGCTCAGTGTCTCAATACCAGATCAAGACTCACGGCATCAAGTGAACCTGCTGCTCAGTGTCTCAATACCAGATCAAGACTCTCACAGCACCAAGTGAACCTGCTGCTCGGTGTCTCAATACCAGATCAAGACTCTCACAGCACCAAGTGAACCTGCTGCTCGGTGTCTCAATACCAGATCAAGACTCTCACAGCACCAAGTGAACCTGCTGCTCGGTGTCTCAATACCAGATCAAGACTCTCACAGCACCTAGTGAACCTGCTGCTCGGTGTCTCAATACCAGATCAAGACTCTCACAGCACCTAGTGAACCTGCTGCTCGGTGTCTCAATACCGTATCAAGACTCTCACAACATCAAGTGAACCTGCTGCTCAGTGTCTCAATACCAGATCAAGACTCTCACAGCATCAAGTGAACCTGCTGCTCAGTGTCTCAATACCAGATCAAGACTCTCACAGCATCGAGTGAACCTGCTGCTCAGTGTCTCAATACCAGATCAAGACTCTCACAGCATCAAGTGAACCTGCTGCTCAGTGTCTCAATACCAGATCAAACCTCTCACAGCATCGAGTGAACCTGCTGCTCAGTGTCTCAATGCCAGCTTTTTCACTTGATCATGGATGACACCTGATGGAAGTGCATGGATACAACATCTATGCTTCCCAAGACACGGTATCAATGACAACCAAGGCAGATGATGCAAAACATACAAACGTATCTGAACATACGACCATGGACATAAATTATCATTAAAACAAGTTGTTTTCCTTGTATTCAAATCAGTTTTAAAAGCAGAAACTGTCTGTGTGGCTTTCCAAGATACGTTCTGTGAAAAAGAAAGCAAATTATGCATTTTGAAAACTATTTTGGATTATTGCCTGAAATAATGTTTATACGACAAGCAGAAGCTAAATAAATGTGTGTTTTTGATCATTTCGGTGGCCATCTTGGATTTTGTAACCTGGTGGACATATTCCACACTTCTGAGATGGTCAACCCCGCTATGTTTATTCAGAAGGCTTTAAAGATATGAAAAAGACCTTCAAACTTTTGTTCCCGTAAATTGTTCACGGAACTGTATTATTTTTCCTCTACTATATTGTCCTTCAACCTTAACTAGATATAAGCACGAAACTAAATTGACACAGAAAAAAAAAATCATGTTGCAGTCTTCATCGATTATATTTTTTTTTAATCCATCGATTACACTGTTATTATTGTTTTCAGAAGCAAACCAAGGAAAGGGTGACTCCATATCGACTCACTTCAAAGTAAGTCAGTTTCCGTTCAAGTCATTACCAGACATTTTGTATAGCAGGGAATCAAAGGTGCACTCACAAAGTGAGAAGTTTGTTTACGACCTGTAACATGTCATTTTAATAAACTAGCCATACCGTTGATGATAACCACAAACACACACACACACACACACACACACACACACACACACACTCATAACGCCTTTCTCGTCCCACTAGAGGAAACCGCTATATTCTACGACAAGAAGTGATATACACATGTATATATAGCTATTTTCCCAATAGCAAAATAAACTAAAACACCATTTAATAAAAGAGTATGCAGGGTATGACTTGCGATTAAAACGTTATCCTTGGATGTCCATTGTAGTCTTTTTGCATTAAATTGTCTTGTCTCTGAAGTAACTCATTGATCCACCCATGAATTGTTGCATAATACAGTATTAACAGATGTTTTAATTGTATATTAATATTATTATAATAATAATTATTATGTATTAATCCTGAGAGATGTCTTTTTTTTTATTATATACTAATATTAAGATATGCTTTTATTATATATTAATACTAAGATATATTTTATTATATATTAATGTTAATAGATGTTTTTATAATATATTAATATTAAGAAATATATTTATTATATATGAATCCTAAGAGATGGGTTTTTTTTTATTATACATTAATACTAAAAAAATATTGTATTATATATGAATACTAAGAGATGTTTTTATTGTACATTTCAGTTTGGTACTGATGATGACAAAGTGAGCACTGTGTACGCTAAAGACTTCGAGCCCGTGACGACGGTGAAACCGACATTCTACGTTACCCCGTCAGCAGGAAATGTATGTAACACTAACATATGAACTCTGTTTTATTTAACGACACCACTAGAGCACAGTGAGTTATTAATCATCGTCTACTATTGTATGTCAAACATTTGAAACATTCTGAAACATTCTCTTAGTGGACACCAGTTACATTGTTCCGTTAGAAGCAAGCGATCTTTTATATCCACTTTCCCACAGACAAATCATCACATACGATGAACTTTAATATTCATACATTTGTCGTGGGGAAGGATCTGAGAATGGGTCCACCGAGGATGTTCGATACCTCGGGCGAGCGCTCAACCAACTGAGCTAGAAAGCACCGAGTCAGTAAAACGTCAGTAACACGGGGTTATGGGTCTATATGAAATACTAATTATAGAGAGTTGGCTCCATCGCTAAAGAGACTACCCTGAGTTGTCACCTATTGTAAGATGTTTCCGACTAACAGGATAATTGTGACGATTAAAATTACTTATTAAATAAAAAACATTCTTGTTTAGAATATCAGTGTCTGTATATTCAATGTGTACTAATATTTGTAGCAGATAGTTTTTATTTTCTTCGTAATATGTATTTTTCTTACCTACAAAATTATTGAAGTTAAAATCTGTTTCGGGTTACTACAAACATTAGGACGACCACAAACACCTTGTTTATATAGACACTAATACTCTGAATAAGAAAATATCATTAATATGTATTTCTAGTTGTACGTACGATATACTGTATTCTAAAGAAATATTTTTATATTAGATTTTAGTGGTTGAAAGATTTGATATAAAACACCCGACAGCCGTTTTATTTCTTAAATTACAATTTTTCAACTACTTGCACGAAAAAGTACAAAATAACTACCGGAAAGGAGACGTAGATTTTTTTAAGGACTTTCTAGTCAAATATTTTAACTGTTGAAGTCAAGAGTCATTTTAGTATTCTTAAGCCTATTATTACATGTTCACATTGACTTAAGTTGTAGTTATTTATCACAAATAAATCAATTTCTGTTTAATTATGATTTCAGCTGATACAGAACGAACCCGGCTATTCCAAATTTGGAACATCCAGCCACAAAGTGGATTTTATGTCCGGAGTCAAGGCTCAACGTGTAAGTGATTTTGGATCTATGTTATACCAGACTCGTTCCAACTGTTCAATTATCGCCATGCAATATTACTAGTTATGACACACCCGTTGGTGAGAACACCATGCGTTGTTTTTGGTTATACATGGTTGTTAACACATGTACGCGTGTTAACAATTTCAAGACATACGACTGGCTGCTTCTAGGTGATGACTAGGTCGCCAGTGCCGTACAACCAATGAAAAACTACACGGTGGAAATCGATTAGACTGTGACGTATAGTATATTCATGTGTCTGTGACGAGTAAGTCAGTTACAAGTTCAACGGTTGTAAATAACTTTTAGTCGAAAAAGATGTTAAAATTTGCTTAAAACCTGGTTTTTGAGGATATGTAAAAAATAAAATAATACATTCGTGTTCGTTAGATACCATTTATCTCACAACTCGTTGTTTAAAAACGTGTCAAACTCGCTTTCTCTCGTTTGATACATTTTAAAACAACTCGTTGTGAGATAAATGATATATCTAACGGCCACTCATGTAGTGTTTTCTACATACTGTACTTACATGTATGATTAAATTTACTCACTGAACGAGCTTAGTGGTTGGAGTAGGTAGCTCGAGTAACCTCTAGCCCTCCATTTCCTGATATGTTGTAGGGGAGGGCTAGAGAGGACTGTGCGTAATACTTCGGCAATCGTCGACGACCAAATGGGTAGCTAGCTGGCTTCGGATCACAGTTATCTTCCTATTTGGTTGACAATCCGGAAATATTTCCGCGCAATTAGTCTGCTGTTTGACTGATTATTTCATGGCAAACAGCTTTGAAGTGGCAACTATTGGACTGAAGTTCACAGGGGAGAGCATTTAGTTTGCAAACATGTATAACTTGTTGACACTGAAGACGTTTTGTGGCAATTCCAGCCTATGCAAAAGTAATGATTTTTGTGTAAAATGGGTGTACTCCGGCCAGGTTTAGTGGGTGTGTTTGTTTAAACCAATAGACTGGGAGAAAGAACTGGACAACACGGGTTGCCCTATTCAGGATATGTTGCAGGCAAAGGTACACGAAAACATCCATGGGCCTGCTGATATTAATAAAAATGCTATAGCCATTAACGTTAAGTAGAAACATATAGAGTAAATAATTGTGGTCTGTGGCCAGCTACTGTGTCTAAAACATACATTTTGTCTTAAATCTGATGTCACAGGACATTAGTTTGATTATTCTCCAGTCCAGTCATGACATTAAACTTACATCTTGTTAATCACAGTAGCTGGCTACCATTTGGTCGTCGACGATTGCCGAAGTATTACACACAGTCCTTTCTAGTGCTTCCCTACAACATATCAATAAGGGGAGGGCCAGAGGTGACTCGAGCTAGGGGGGAGAGGGTCAATGGCCAGATGAGTAGCTAAACTCTTGCACTTATTACCAATAAAACCTTTAATCTGATCAATCTCATTACAATAATTAAGTTGGATGATTACTAAACGCTTTTTAAAATTAAGCATTGAGTTTGGTCTTGCTAACGTAATAATTCTTGATTCTGTATTCATGTGTGCTAAATACTATATAATATTTTTTTTTCTTCAGAATGACGGAGACAAGATAAATTACAAAAAGACCATGGCACTTTGTTACACCGATAACGTAATTCCCACCACTAATGTTAACCCCGAAGATAGACAAAAATCACGTGAGTACATTTAACAACTATACAGTTAGCTCTGTCTGTCTGTCTTTGTATAATCTCGCTCCCTCGTTTTCTCCCACTTTTCTGACTTCCATCAGCTATCTCTCTCTCTCTTGCTCTCTCTCTCCCTCTCTTTTCAGTCTCTCTATCTCTTCAGTCTCTTTGTCTCGTCCCTGTGTCTGTCTGTCGCCCTCTCTTTGTCTGTCTCTGTCTGTTCATATCTGTATCTGTCTCTCTCTTTCTCATATTCAGCTTCGTAGCGAGTTAGTGTCACTTAGGTGGCAATTCACTTTAAAGGATTGGGGGGGGGGGGGGGGGGGGAATCCAGAAGATTCTAAAGGAGCAATCGTATTACAGGGACGGCGACATTCCCCCATTCTCAGAGGCTGCACTCACCCTCTCCCATTCTCCGCCTCCCTGCTTCCCTCTATCTCATTATGTCTGTCTCCCCCTACTTTCTCTCTCTCTCTCTCTCTCTCTCTCTCTCTCTCTCTCTCTCTCTCTCTCTCTCTCTCTCTCTCTCTCTCTCTCTCTCAATTCCTCAACCAGTTCCCCAAGATTGGTGTATCAAAGGTTGTGGTATGTACTGTCCTGTTTGTGGGGGAAAATGCAAATAAACGATTCCTTGCTGCTAACAAAAAATGTATCTGGTTTCCACCAAGACTGTCAGAAGTATCAAACGTCTGACATCCATTGACCGATGATTAATACATCAATGTGCTCTAGTAATTTCGTTAAACAAAACAGACTTCAGCTCCTAGGCTTGAGCTATGTAATGTATTCCTTTTCGTTGTTATATAATAAAATAACAGCCGTAAGCAAAGAAGAAAAACAGAATACGAAATAAACAATTACGTGGTAGTAATTGTTTCACTTAATCCTCCCGAAAAGTTATTAGTAAAAATTACCTTTACTCGTCTTCACCATATGTTGTGATGCCGATAAAAGGGAATCAATAGAGTCACCCAGCTATCTCCAGTAACAATCGCGTTTCCAATCCCCGGCGAGTGCGACTCGAACCTGGTAAAACCAATCATTTCCGGAAAATGTGAACCAATTAATAAGCTGGGTCTTGCTTATCAGTGGCAGCAGGATTAAACAGACAATGAACCTCATAACAGACATTTCTCATATATTATATGAGGTGCCGGGCCGTGTCGACAGTCATACGCAAGGGGGGGGGGGGGAGGATTCGAGGATGGCAGGGTCAAACCTATTTTAAAATAACTAAGACACGGTAAAAGAGAATCGTGGTAGAGTTCTAGTATTAAAGGAAACCTTTAAAATAAAAGAGGTGATTTTCGTGTTTTCGGTGTGTATGTGGGGTGGGGGTGGGGTGGGGAGGGGTGGTGGTATCTGCCCTGCTCCCCATGTTAGATACAACTCTAGATGTAACTACCATAGCAGAAACGCAAATGCATAAACTTGATTTGAATATTGTAATAAAAATATTCGCCTAACCATGCACGTGTCGTGTTACTTTTTTTTTTGGGGGGGGGGGGGTGTTGGATGGGGAGGGATGGGGAGGGAGGGGTCAACACTCTTCTCTAGCTCACTCGGTAGTATACAGCGCTCGGCCGAGATGCTAGGATCGTAGGATCGAATTCAATCAGTTTTCCCCAGTCCTTACCATTGGCCCACAAATAACATAATATCAAATAAAATGATGCTGATGAAAACCAATGTAGAAGTTTTCTTCTGAATATTACGTGTCTGAATTTTCAATTGTTCGACATCCAATAGCGAATGTTTAGTTAATAAATTTTCTCTAGCGGTGTTGTTATGATAAAAAAAAAACTAGCCTGATTACTCTGACAGGTAAGAGAGACGGGCATTTAGACATTTAGACATTTAGAGAGCATTGATAACTGTCCCAATGGCCGTCTAGCTCTCTGGCCGTCATATAGGCCGAGTACTCTGACAGGTAAGAGAGACGGACATTTAGACATTTAGAGAGCATTGATAACTGTCCCAATGGCCGTCTAGCTCTCTGGCCGTCATATAGGCCGAGTACTCTGACAGGTAAGAGAGACGGACATTTAGACATTTAGAGAGCATTGATAACTGTCCCAATGGCCGTCTAGCTCTCTGGCCGTCATATAGGCCGAGTACTCTGACAGGTAAGAGAGACGGACATTTAGACATTTAGACATTTAGAGAGCATTGATAACTGTCCCAATGGCCGTATAGCTCTCTGGCCGTCATATAGGCCGAGTACTCTGACAGGTAAGAGAGACGGACATTTAGACATTTAGAGAGCATTGATAACTGTCCCAATGGCCGTCTAGCTCTCTGGCCGTCATATAGGCCGAGTACTCTGACAGGTAAGAGAGACGGACATTTAGACATTTAGACATTTAGAGAGCATTGATAACTGTCCCAATGGCCGTCTAGCTCTCTGGCCGTCATATAGGCCGATTACTCTGACAGGTAAGAGAGACGGACATTTAGACATTTAGAGAGCATTGATAACTGTCCCAATGGCCGTCTAGCTCTCTGGCCGTCATATAGGCCGAGTACTCTGACAGGTAAGAGAGACGGACATTTAGACATTTAGACATTTAGAGAGCATTGATAACTGTCCCAATGGCCGTCTAGCTCTCTGGCCGTCATATAGGCCGAGTACTCTGACAGGTAAGAGAGACGGACATTTAGACATTTAGAGAGCATTGATAACTGTCCCAATGGCCGTCTAGCTCTCTGGCCGTCATATAGGCCGAGTACTCTGACAGGTAAGAGAGACGGACATTTAGACATTTAGACATTTAGAGAGCATTGATAACTGTCCCAATGGCCGTCTAGCTCTCTGGCCGTCATATAGGCCGAGTACTCTGACAGGTAAGAGAGACGGACATTTAGACATTTAGAGAGCATTGATAACTGTCCCAATGGCCGTCTAGCTCTCTGGCCATCATATAGGCCGAGTACTCTGACAGGTAAGAGAGACGGACATTTAGACATTTAGACATTTAGAGAGCATTGATAACTGTCCCAATGGCCGTCTAGCTCTCTGGCCGTCATATAGGCCGATTACTCTGACAGGTAAGAGAGACGGACATTTAGACATTTAGAGAGCATTGATAACTGTCCAAATGGCCGTCTAGCTCTCTGGCCGTCATATAGGCCGAGTACTCTGACAGGTAAGAGAGACGGACATTTAGACATTTAGACATTTAGAGAGCATTGATAACTGTCCCAATGGCCGTCTAGCTCTCTGGCCGTCATATAGGCCGAGTACTCTGACAGGTAAGAGAGACGGACATTTAGACATTTAGAGAGCATTGATAACTGTCCCAATGGCCGTCTAGCTCTCTGGCCGTCATATAGGCCGAGTACTCTGACAGGTAAGAGAGACGGACATTTAGACATTTAGAGAGCATTGATAACTGTCCCAATGGCCGTCTAGCTCTCTGGCCGTCATATAGGCCGAGTACTCTGACAGGTAAGAGAGACGGACATTTAGACATTTAGAGAGCATTGATAACTGTCCCAATGGCCGTCTAGCTCTCTGGCCGTCATATAGGCCGAGTACTCTGACAGGTAAGAGAGACGGACATTTAGACATTTAGAGAGCATTGATAACTGTCCCAATGGCCGTCTAGCTCTCTGGCCGTCATATAGGCCGAGTACTCTGACAGGTAAGAGAGACGGACATTTAGACATTTAGAGAGCATTGATAACTGTCCCAATGGCCGTCTAGCTCTCTGGCCGTCATATAGGCCGAGTACTCTGACAGGTAAGAGAGACGGACATTTAGACATTTAGAGAGCATTGATAACTGTCCCAATGGCCGTCTAGCTCTCTGGCCGTCATATAGGCCGAGTACTCTGACAGGTAAGAGAGACGGACATTTAGACATTTAGAGAGCATTGATAACTGTCCCAATGGCCGTCTAGCTCTCTGGCCGTCATATAGGCCGAGTACTCTGACAGGTAAGAGAGACGGACATTTAGACATTTAGAGAGCATTGATAACTGTCCCAATGGCCGTCTAGCTCTCTGGCCGTCATATAGGCCGAGTACTCTGACAGGTAAGAGAGACGGACATTTAGACATTTAGAGAGCATTGATAACTGTCCCAATGGCCGTCTAGCTCTCTGGCCGTCATATAGGCCGAGTACTCTGACAGGTAAGAGAGACGGACATTTAGACATTTAGAGAGCATTGATAACTGTCCCAATGGCCGTCTAGCTCTCTGGCCGTCATATAGGCCGAGTACTCTGACAGGTAAGAGAGACGGACATTTAGACATTTAGAGAGCATTGATAACTGTCCCAATGGCCATCTAGCTCTCTGGCCGTCATATAGGCCGAGTACTCTGACAGGTAAGAGAGACGGACATTTAGACATTTAGAGAGCATTGATAACTGTCCCAATGGCCGTCTAGCTCTCTGGCCGTCATATAGGCCGAGTACTCTGACAGGTAAGAGAGACGGACATTTAGACATTTAGAGAGCATTGATAACTGTCCCAATGGCCGTCTAGCTCTCTGGCCGTCATATAGGCCGAGTACTCTGACAGGTAAGAGAGACGGACATTTAGACATTTAGAGAGCATTGATAACTGTCCCAATGGCCGTCTAGCTCTCTGGCCGTCATATAGGCCGAGTACTCTGACAGGTAAGAGAGACGGACATTTAGACATTTAGAGAGCATTGATAACTGTCCCAATGGCCGTCTAGCTCTCTGGCCGTCATATAGGCCGAGTACTCTGACAGGTAAGAGAGACGGACATTTAAGACATTTAGAGAGCATTGATAACTGTCCCAATGGCCGTCTAGCTCTCTGGCCGTCATATAGGCCGAGTACTCTGACAGGTAAGAGAGACGGACATTTAGACATTTAGAGAGCATTGATAACTGTCCCAATGGCCGTCTAGCTCTCTGGCCGTCATATAGGCCGAGTACTCTGATGGTAAGAGAGCTAGACAGCTGAACAGATATCAGCGATATCTTACCGTCAGATACCAATCTTATGCAAATTCTGTGCAGTCGCTGCCTACCAAACGGTAGTCAAAGATTACCGCTCTAATACAACAACAATCCTATGTTTGACGTTAAATGCCTTTACATTGATAGTTTTCGAGTTCCCTGATAAAAAATATAAAAATAAAAATAAAAATAAAAATCTCATATTAATCACTAATACACACACTACGGGAAGAAGAGTACACCAGCTATGATAAAAACAAATGTTTTCTTCTGTTGTAGTTTCTCACGGCGACTACAGAGCACCACCCTCGACATTCAAGGCAATGAAACCAGTGAAGAGCGCGTTTCCCACTACCAACTTCCTCCAGCCTAACGACGTTTTGCCGTACCAGGGCCTCCCGGAACTCAGCGAGGCTAAGGTACACAGGCATTATGGCACCGTTACCAGCATTATGCCAAAAACAGTCCGGGGCGTAATTCACAACACTCTCTTTAACTCTCCTAAAGCGTTTTTGTTTTATTTGTTTAACGACACCACTGGAGGACATTGATTTATTAATCATCGGCTATTGGATGTCAAACATTCCGCTCACTTAAAGTCGCAGTCCCTAGTTTCAATTCGTAAAAATGGAAACTAAGTTTAGTTAATCTACAAACCTGTAACACATTTGGATAAAGTTACAACAGAGTGAAACAAGAGTCGTGGCGTTGAAACACTGAAATACCATTAAAAATAGACTAAAGCTCGACATTATAAATGTTACTTCTCAGACGTACGTGCGTTTTTAAAAATATGAAAAATGCATTTTGTGATATTAAAAACACCAGGATGACTAGAAATATTTTGATACGGAAATAGATAATCTAAATCTAAGTAAAGTATGGTTTCAGTTATCAAAAGACGGCTCTAATAGTTAAACATACGCCTTAGTGTTGAAAAACTAGGGTCTGCGATTTTAAGCAACATCCAATCGTTCTGGGATGTCTGTAAATGTATTGCACTTCGAGATCATTGCTTTAGTAGTAAATCAATGTACTCTAGTGGTGTCGTTAAACAACAGAAACTTTAAGGTTTTTTCTTTTTACTTGAGTTCAGTTTGAACTCTGGAATGTAAACCTCAAAGTTTAGTTTGGACAGGAAGCCATCCTGTCAATGAGACACTCCTAATATTGTCACCATTGTAACATTTACAGCTTTTTGAGGATTAGTTACACATTAATAACACTTTCTTGCTTTGAATACCAGTGTCTCTGTGTATCCAGTATGGCTATTATTGTCCAGCTGTTTGTAATAGCTAAAACCAGATTTTATCTTCCAGTAATGTCCTACCAATTACAGCCGCTGAACCTAATAGTTTTACTGTGTAAAATATTATCGACTATTACAGCTTCTTTTTTTACCACCAATATATATCACTTACATTTTGCTTAAATTGTCAGCTAAAGCAAATCCAACCTGCGTTTGGTCGTCTCTGTGTTTATACTAATTCAAAATTAATTTTATGCGAAACAAAAAACGTTCGTAACTCATAGTATATAGTCGGCGATTTTAATACAGCCAAACATTATTTTCACCACCTCGTCTTTTATTTCGCTAGCTGAGGATATCTCAAGATCAAGAAATAACTTCTTTTTTTACAATCAATTACTATGCCTATCTCGCAATCCCGATATATCGATACTGTTGGTTTTGTCGCTTCACTATATAGCTTGTCGGGAATCATCGGCCTCGGTGGTGGCGGCGTGGTTAAGCCATTAAGCTGGTAGGTACAAGATTCGCATCCCGGTACCGGCTTCCACCCAGAGTGAGTTTTATTGACTCAATGAGTAGGCCGCCACACCCTCTTCTCTCTCACTAACCACTAACAATTAACAACTAACCCACTGTCCTGGACAGACAGTCCAGATAGCTGAGGTGTGCCCAGGACAGCGTGCTTGAACCTTCATTTGATATAAGCGCAAAATAAGTTGACATGAATGTCAGCAATCCCTGTAATTTTCCATTTTCCAGAACAACTTCTCGGGCTCCATCAATCGAGGCTGTTACAGCTTCCAGGACCAGCTCCGACGTGAAGACCAGCAGTACAGACGGCGGAAACACGACGAGCTGGACACTCACTTCGTGGTGGGGAACACGGCGGCAGACTTCCTGTCCGAGAGCAGGAACCAGTTCACGGGGCAGACGAGAAATGCGCTGCACGTGCCTCCCGCGGGGATCGTGGAGGACAAGCCGAAGGTGAAGTTCGACCTCTACAACATGAGCGAGAACCAGCAGGACATGTGGGCCGGGGACCCGTATGTGCCCTCCACGAACGAGTCGCTGCACGCTCGTTACACGTACAGCAGGGCGGAGGACGAGCATCCGTTCAGGGCGTCCGTCATGAAGAGCGATTACAGGGCGTTGGGCGAACGGAGGTAGGGGTTCCGAATGTGTGTGGCCATGTTTGGGGGTGAGTTATTGCTCAGATGATGAGCTGACATATATTTGTCTGCATTCTGCCTATAGGACTATATGTAACTGTAACTGTACAACCGTGTCCGGTGTATCGGCGCGTCCGGTGATTCGGCGCACTTGGTATTTTGCTTATGTACGCTTAGGAAGTTGTCATCTTATCGGTGTTTTTAACGAATTAAAGTTCAATTCCTTTTTTAAATGGTTAATCAAGTATCAATATATTTGTTAAAGGTGCAATTAAAAAAAAAAATTAGAATTATCAATAATTATATCATAATTTAAAAATAAATCATTCACCTGTTTTCGTGTATATAAACGCGAAGTAGGTCAGCCTTATTGATATTAAGAACGTTAAAACCAATCTAAAACACCTTTCCCGCATTTTTAAAATTATAGTAAACAGTATAAATGTAATTATTTTTGTTCGGTTATTTTTATTTAAATTGAAAAGGAAAACACAGACAAATGCAAATAAAACGAAAGTTTTACACCTTTATTGACAGTCATTTCAGTTCACAATTGTCACATTGTTATAAAAAATAAAAGCGAAATAAGATCCAGTGTGTGCACAATCTACCCGAGAAAAATAAAATCCATGTAGGCATCTTAGCCATGCATGATAATGAACATTTATGCATCTGCAGTATTGTGCCACTCAAGAAAACGATTCCGAAACTGATCATGAGATGGGTCATGTGTAATCGTTCATTTTCATAGTAATATTTTTAACAAGACAAAACAAAAAAGTACTAAAATAATTCTGGGACAATAGTGTAGCGTTTAGGGCTAAAAGTGAGGTCATGGGTGGTCTATAAATAGCGGGGTCAACAATCCACATCTACTGCGCCGAATCACCGGACATGCAAATCGTTTCGGATACAAGGGGGTGCCTATATTTATGCACCATTTTAAAATGTTTATTTACTACAGACATAAACCAATTTGTAGTGTATTTCAGATTATGCACAGCTTCATTGGTGAGAGACACATTTTATTAAGTATTTCACAGTGTTCACATAGAAAATGGTCCTTGAATGCTTAGGTGCGCCGATACACCGGACAGCACTGTATGTCTGCATCTGCGTGTCTCTGCATTTGTCTGTATGTATGTCTGCCCCCCCCCCCCCCCCTCTCTCTCTCGTTGTCTGTATGTATATATGTCTGTTCCCCCTCTCTCTTTGTCTGTATGTCTGTCTGTTCCCCCTCTTTCTCCTTGTCTGTCTGTGTGCATGTCTGTTCCACTCTCTCTGTCTGTCTGTGTGTCCCTTCCACACTCCCATGGCGTGCCTCTCTCTGTGTCTCTCTCCCCTCCTCCCCGTCGGTGGGCCCATTGGGCTATTTCTCGTTCCAGCCAGTGCACCACGACTGGTATATCAAAGGCAGTGGTATGTGCTATCCTGTCTGTGGGATGGTGCATATAAAATATCCCTTGCTGCTAATCGAAAAAGAGTAGCCCATGAAGTGCCGACAGCGGGTTTCCTCTCTCAACATCTGTGTTGATAAATAAAATTTGTTGAGTGTGTCATTAAACAAAACATTTCCTTCCTTCCTTCCTTCCTTCCTTCCTTCCTCTCTCTCTCTCTCTCTCTCTCTCTCTCTCTCTCTCTCTCTCTCTCTCTCTCTCTCTCTCTCTCTCTCTCTCTTGCACGCACGCACGTACACATACGCACTGAACAAATCACGACATTAATTGTATTTTACCTACCAAAGCTCGTCAAACATTTTACGCACTGACCTGTTAAACGTGAAACCTGGGTGCACCCTTTTATTATATTTTTAATTTCCTGACAATAATAATTATTTGTCATCGTAACGCCTCATTTTGTTCGAATCATAGAAACGCCCTGTTACATTATTCATTTCCTAGCGACAGTAGCCATTTGAGTATTTGTGATATTGACGTTGTCTACAAGAATTCTGTTTGTGTTTCAGATTAAACGACGATCACATGAGAATGCTGCAGAAATACGAAACCTTGTATCAGCGGCCCATCGCTACCAGTCATCTGTTCCACACAGATAACACGGGCCGTGAGTCGCCTCCCTTCTTTTGTGTATACTCAGCGATAAAAGAGACGCAAATATTAATTTAGTTTTCGTTAATTTATTTCAAATGATTCCGATTAAATCTCTTCTTTTTTTTTGTGTCTATACAAATCATAAATGCGTACTGAACGTTTTAGGCCCATTTTGACAATCCAATTACCAGATTACTTGTATCAGGAAAACAAGTCTCTTTTGTTGTTCAGTATATATTACTGTGTATTTTAGTTGTTATTAAAGACATACTGTCACGGATTTAAAGACCTTATTTCTCTAAAAATGAATAGTAAATGAAAATTACATTAATTGTTAGAAACCAAATCAAAATATCGCATCACCTTAACTGAACCACGATGGAGTGAAATCCATGTCAATCCTCTCAGCAATTGTAGTTTTTGAATTATGGACCATTGCCATAATTAAATTATTATTTTTGTTTTTACAAAATATCATTAATAAGTGGAGTATGGTGTTTATAAAGATGGTTCAATAAAGTACGTTTAGGGACAAATCAAATTATTTTTTGTTCAGGTAATACTTTGTTAGGCCGTTAAATAGGTCAGTGGTCTGTGACAATATGCCTTTAAGGACCTGCTAGTCGGATAGTAAGGTTGTTTAAATTTCAAACAATGTTTATACGATTATAAACATTGTCATCCTGCTAACACAAAACATTAGTATACGTGGTGGCAGCGTATTTCTTGTGTAACAGAAAGGACCAGATGTAATTATTACCATATCTTTGATGCTACCAAGGTTTCATAAAACAAACACTATATAAAAATTAAAATACGTTCTGTATACTTTATATGCTAAAATTCGTAGTGCGTTGTAAAGTGGTTTTCATATAATTATGTCATTTGAATTTTTAATATATATACATTTCCATATTTCAGAGAATGTTTTTAAGACGACTACTATGGATGATTTCATAAAACCTGAAACGATGACTGGTACGTATGGAGGAACGATTATTACAGAAAACAAAACCTAGTAATTAACATTGAAGCATGGTTTTATATGTACACTGAAATGCATACGCAAACCAAGCAGAGAGAATGAGTGAATGAGTGAGAGAGAGAGAGAGAGAGAGAGAGAGAGAGAGAGAGAGAGAGAGAGAGAGAGAGGGAGAGAGGGAGAGAGGGGAGAGAGAGGGGGAGAGATGGAGAGATAGGGAGAGGGAAAGGAAAAGAGAATCAGGCAGGCAGACAAGCAGACAAGCAGGCAGACAGGCACACATATAAATACATACACCCATACGCACGATGCATACGCACACAAACACGCCACACACAGACATGTATCTGCCGGTTAAATAAAACGTTTTTTGTTATGGTTTTTTTCTGTTTTGTGTTAAGTGATAGCTACATTTAACAGTATAAATCTTTGTGTTTCAGGTCAGAAGTTGTTGGGTGCTCGATAATGAAATTCCCATTGCCCCTGTATTGTCTGGCAACAACGAGCCGTTATTACGTGTACTTCAAAACAACCAAACCAATCAGTTGATTTTCGTGTCTATAGATTTTGGTGTGGGCTGGAAACCATCAAGAAATCTCGAGAATTATCTTCACGAATGAAATTAAAGGAAGGATCAGCTTGAGTTCATATTGCCATGGAGGTTCTCTGCTTTGTGCACCAAACACTTCACGGCTGATATATGAAACATCATGAGATGTGCTGGTTTATCTTAGTACAGTACTTATGATATATATCATGAAAATGGATAGACCGAAAGATATGTTTTATTAAAGTCTCACCCAATATACAGTACATGATAAACCCAGTACATGATAAACATTCTTAATAAACACTATATATGATATCAACTGGTTTTTATTCATGACTTCGTTGTCACTTAATTATTATGTAACAATTTTAAATTCCTTGTAAATAAATATTATTTAACCATCGATTCAGTATTTGTATCTAATAATTTGGATAAACGCTTTTAACCTTGCGCATAAATTGTGTTTTACCCCCTCCACCCCACCCACACCCCTCTACCCTCACGTCCTGAGTACAGTTTCTGGCCCTGGTCACAAATTGTGCTCGCAACGAGCGTGCTTGAACATTAAATTGAAATAAGCACGTTAATTCCCGACATCTGGCCTGACAGTCATTTGTGGGCATACATACATATATCGTATGAACACCTGCTTATTTTGAACAGTATATATTGAAATGAATTGAAAGGCCGTGGTTTGTAGATCCTGTGGAGGGCATCATCTTTCACCAACAGGGAATTTCGCCCACTCAATGTATGGGTCAGTAACTATTGCAGTAACCACTTAATCCCTTCAAATAAATGAATCCAACCAAGGGATTTATATACTCTACAGCATCAACTGGAATATGGGATATAGTATGTTACAGACTGAAATAACTATTTGATTAACGAAGCACATTTAACATATTTCCCATTCATCCAAAGTATCCTACGATATGAAGAAAATCGATAAAACTCTGAAGTCTGAACATCAGTAGTCGGGTGATCTTTCAGTCAACGAATCTAAAGTCATCATAATGTTCTGAAGTGGGATTCCAAGGGCGGATCTCAGGGAGGGGTACTGGGTTCCTATCCTCCTAAACATTAAAGAGTACCTTTTAAAAACAATTTATTTACAATCTTCATTGAAGTGCTCCACCTGTGTAACAAAGTCCATGGTACTATTCTGTCTGTTGGAAGATGCTTATAAAATATCTCTTGAGTAACCCATGGAATGACTGCAGCGGGTTTCCTGTCTAATTATCCGTATGAATCGTAACCATATGCAGGCCCATAAGAACGATATCTGGAGTGGGTGAGGGCATAACCTCTAGTGGTGGACCACAGTCTCTTGTGGAGTGGCACAAACCATATTTTTTTTACCTTGATTTATATAGAAAAGCTGTTTTAAAAAACGCCAGTTCCTGTGGGCCTGATATGTCAGACGCCATATAACCGTAATTAAAATGTGTTGCGTGCGTCTTTAATAAAGCATTTCTTTCGTGCGCGACAGAATCGAAGGGTGTTTTTACAAGGTCGTGTCTTCTCTCGTGAATCGCTCATTATTAGGTGATTCTATTTTCTAAATGTTTAAATATTTAAAATCTACACGAGATTAGAATATTCATCATTATTAGGTGAAGCTTGAAACCCTATTCTAAATGTGTAAATATTACAAATATACTCAATATCATAATATTCATCATTAATTATTCTAAATGTTTAAATATTTAAAATACACACGAGATTAGAACATTCATCATGATTAAGTTATGCCCTATTCTAAATGTTTAAATATTTAAAATATACACGAGATTAGAATATTCATCATTATTAGGTGAAGCCCTATTCTAAATGTTTAAATATTTAAAAAAAATATATATATATATACACGAGATTAGAACATTCATCGTTATCAGGTGAAGCCCAATTCTAAGTGTTTAAATATTACAAATATACACGAGATTAGAATGTTTATCATTATTAGGTGAAGCCCTATTCTAAATGTTTAAATATTTAAAATATACACGAGATTAGAATATTCATCATTATTAGGTGAAGCCCTATTCTAAATGTTTAAATGTTAAAAATATACTCGAGATAATCAAAAGAAAATAAGACTGCTAGGATATTTAATTCTGACTGTTTAAACTATCCCCGAGATTGGCGCTTTAAGACACAGGACAGCAATAGCATCGTCGACTTGACAAGCGTGCTACAACTCGGCGGTATTCGGTTATGATCGATCACTTTCGGGACTGTCGTTCGGGAAGTGGGATTCGGTCTGCATCTACATGTCACCCGTCACGTATTCAGGAGAAATATCTCCGTTATTAAAGGATTTCCACTTATTGGAAGTTTGACCTTTTCAAAGTGAACGAAAACGTCACACGTTTGCTGACAGATAGAGGCAATAACTCAGTTACGTCGCACCAATCAACATTAGGTCTTATGCATTGATCCATAGGTTAATACCGAACAGTAGTAAAGGTAATAATAATAATAATAATAATAATAATAATTTAAAAACTAAAACTAAAATAATAATAATATAGGTCAATATAAAAATTGATAACATTTTGGGTTCCAAATTATATATATATATATATATATATATATATATATATATATATATATATATATATATATATATATATATATATATATTATCCCCCCCCCCCCAAAAAAAAAAAAAAAAAAAAAAAAAAAAAAAAAAAAGAAGAGAATATTATTACTGACGATAGTGAAAATAAAATCAGTTTTCCATATGAGAATTAATGCCTAAATCTTATGTTTCTTGCTAGGAGTAAGTTAGTTAAGGTTGTGATTTTTGTTTTAATCTGTTATTCTTTAACTTGTTTTCTATGGAAATTTGTTCACGAGATGTCAATATATAAGTAGTCATACTGTTCAAGGAATTTTTAACTAAATATATGTACACCTAAGATGTATGTCCACACTGGCACCAGCATACGAAGAGTTGTATAATTTATATTCCTTGAACTTGCTCTTCATGTACTTCGCCAAGGAATCTTCCACTTTGTTTCGAATCATTTGAATGTGGCATTAAATCAATATACGGGACCACATGGCACAACCCGTTGTCAAGTAAGATAATTTCTTTGCACACAAGTTTTGGTTGTCCGTATTCTTATTATTACTTTTCTAAGAATACTTTATGTACAAACTTGCCATTCTATATGTGACCTTGACCTTGTGTACATATTTGAAAACGTATTTGAAATTGTCCCTTTACTGTCCACTTTCACTCGTGGCATTTTGAGCATCCATACTGTTACCGTGTTTGATATATGCCTGAATTGGAAATTACAATTTAAAACATTTATGGAAATTATTTTGTCTAAGAATACATCATGTACCATCTATAGTGCGTCCCACAGGGATCGCATTTTTTTCTCATACTATGTAATTTACTACAAGTTATTTATTTCCGAGCCGATTGATTTGTAAATTGCACACACAAATTGCATTTCTTTGTTATTTCCAAAACACATTTACTTTTCTTTTTACGTCAAACTAAAACTGAAATTATTTACAACACACACACCCCCCCCCCCCCCACCCCACCCCCCACCCCAACATTTTAATGGAATGTTGGGACGGACTATAATCATTCTACACTTGACCTTGCTCTTAAATACATAATTGCTGGGTTGGACGTAGCCAAGGGGTAAAGCGCTCGCTTGGTGCGAGGTCGGTCTGAGATCGATTCCCGTCGATGAGCTCATTAGGTTATTTCTCGTTCCAGCCATTGCACCACGATTGGTATTTCAAAGGCCGTGAAATGTGCTATCATGTCTGTGGAATGGTGCATATAAAAGATCCCTTGCTACTAATGAAAAACTAAACTTTGAAATACATAATTGCAAAACTATATTTATAATTGTTCTGTTACTCTCCATACTGTTACTCTCCACACTGTTACTCTCCACACCGTTACTCTCCATACTGTTACTCTCCACACTGTTACTCTCCACACCGTTACTCTCCATACTGTTACTCTCCACACTGTTACTCTCCACACTGTTACTCTCCACACTGTTACTCTCCACACCGTTACTCTCCATACCGTTACTCTCCATACTGTTACTCGTACAATGATAAAAGTATGGAAAAGTTAAAGTTTGTTTTGTTGAACGACACCACTAGGGCACATTCATTAATTAATCATCGGCTATTGGATCTTAAACGTTTGGTAACTCTGATATAGTCTTAGAAAGAAAACCTACTACATTTCATTTCAAGTTATTTTCGTGCTCATATCCAATTAAGGTTCAAGCATACTGTCCTGGGCACACACTTCAGCTTTCTCGGCTCTCTGTCCAGGACAGTGGGTTAGTTGTTAGTGATTAGTGAGAGAAAAGAGGGTGTAGTGGTCTTACACTTACCCACTGAGTCGTTAAAACTCGCACTGGGTGGGAGCAGGTACCGGACTGTGAACCCTGTACCTAGCAGCCTTATATCCGATGGCTTAACCACAACACCACCAAGGCCGGTTACCCGCTACATTTTTCCATTAGCAACAAGGGATCTTTTATATACACCTTCACATACAACGGCATGGGCACAGTTAAGACACTCAAAGATATCGATTAGAAGGTACTAACGGGTCATTAAAGAAACATTCATTTGCACTACTTTACTTGTCCAACTGTAAGTGTTATTCTAATCTAACATTATTAACACACCCACATGCACAATGGACAAGGGCTGTATTAATATGACACAGCGTTTTAACTAACCAATTATTTCTAATGACGATATGACCATGGGTATTTATTTATTATTATTATTTTTTTTAAACTCTGACTATTAAGCCGAACAGATTTACGTTTGTGGGCGTTCCAATTCATGAATTTAAAGTTTGTTTTGTTTAACGACACCCCTAGAGCACATTGAGTTCCTATAGTCGGCTATTGGGTGTCAAACATTTGGTAATTCTGACATATAATCTTCTTTTTTTAATGGGCGGGACGTAGCCCAGTGGTACAGCGGTCGTTATGGTTGCTTTATTCCCGGCATAAAAGCCCATTGCATTATACTGCCCATCAAAAAGATGCCGTAGGAATCCAAGCTCCCAATCTACCCACAAACAAGTAGCCAGTAGAGGTACTTTAGAATAATTATTACGTTGTAGGCCATAGTTTTTGTGTATATCTAAACTGTTATTCTATGGCATTAAAGGTAGAGATTTAACTAAAACAGTCATAGCGGCGAGTCGGGACTGGAACGGCACCTCCACGTAGGCCATATAGGCATCGCTTTTCCAATCACCTAACATTTTAATCCATTCAGTAGGCAGTCCAGCTTGAAGGGCCCAAGTTGCCCCACCCCTGCGAAATGAATGCCCGGTGTACTGATCCCCTGGATATCCAATATCCGTTAATACCTTCCTAAGTTTGCCCAAGAAGGAACTATATAGTAAGGGGCTAATTCTAGTGGACGTGTGGCTTAAGAAAGCTGGAGCATGACTGTTTGGTACGTTGGCCAAAGAGAAGGCTCGCATCAGGGCAGATACCGCACACAGGGGGTGACTCGGCAAATAGGGGAGGGGTATAGAGAGGACCCGCTCCTTAAACTGTATAGTCTTTGTTAAGCGCACTGACATAACAGCTCCCCAGTGATAAAAGGTAAAGTTCGCCCTGGTTGGGTGGCGTAATTGATTAAAATCTTCGGACTTTTCCGATAGTAAGTTAGATTTCCGTAGCAGTGCATAAAACGCCATGAGACACACTGCCCAGAACATAGCATCATCCAAACATTGCATATCAAGCCTTTCATAAATTTGGCACAAGATAGCTGGGGTAATAGGTAGTTTTCTAGACACCGCATCACCCTGCTATATTTCCCATTAGGTTCAAGGGATCTTTTATACGCAGGACATATCACAGCCTTTGATATACCAGTCGTGGTGCACTGGTTGGGATGGGACAAAACAATCCGATAATGGGTTGATTCTAATGAAAGAGGACCAACGCATCAGTAATATTCACCCTCTATTAGCTGTAGGACAGCTGTCGATAACGGAAAGAAATGGCCGTTTAACGACACCGCGGTAGATTTCTAAACTACGGTTTTAATGTGTTTAGAGTTAAAGTTTACGACACGAGTTCGGACGACACCGGTTAATTGGGGCAAACTTCGCCATGCAGATGTCCACTACAGAAATATAGGTTCCAGAATACCATGCAACATATGTCTTAACACAATTGATGGGAATATCATGCAACATATGTCTTAACACAATTGATGGGAATATCATGCAACATATGTCTTAACACAATTGATGGGAATATCATGCAACATATGTCTTAACACAATTGATGGGAATATCCTGCAACATATGTCTTAACACAATTGATGGGAATATCCTGCAACATATGTCTTAACACAATTGATGGGAATATCATGCAACATATGTCTTAACACAATTGATGGGAATATCATGCAACATATGTCTTAACACAATTGATGGGAATATCCTGCAACATATGTCTTAACACAATTGATGGGAATATTAAGGAAGGAAATGTTTTATTTAACGATGCACTCAACACATTTTATTATTTTATTTATGGTTATATGTCCTCACACATATTGAGAGAGGAAACCCGCTGTCTCCACTTCATGGGCTCTCTTTTTTATTAGCAGCAAGGGATCTTTTATATGCACCATCCCATAGCCATGATAGCACATACCACGACCTTTGGTATACCAGTCGTGGTGCACTGGCTGGAATCGCGTATCAAACAGACAGACAGAGAGAGAGAGAGAGAGAGAGAGAGAGAGAGAGAGAGAGAGAGAGAGAGAGAGAGAGAGAGAGAGAGACACACACACACACACGCAGACAGACGACAGACAGACAGACAGACAACGACAGAGACGTACATCATACAGTGAGATAGGTTACAATAAATCCTGACACGGTTAATGAGATACAGACCACGCAACAAAACATTCATACTTTGTCGTCAATAAATCGCCGCCCCTAACGAGAGATCTATAGATGATGACCAACATTTGTAAATATGCTCACCACCGAAGCTAAAAAAAGAAGAAAAAAGGTTCAAGGTCATCCTGCGACAAACAAAGCCACCGTTTTGACGGACGCTGGCTTAAATGTCCTAATGATGATGCATCCACTGACTTAATGCGTTCCCCGAACACGACGTGTGTGCGTACACACGTGACGCACAACCAGCCGACAGGCCGTGGGTGCACCAGTACTCATGATTATTATCAGCCATGGCTCCTATCCCGAACTATAATTGACTTGTATTTTATCAGCCAGTATTATTACGCATAATATAACATTATAACAAGGTGTTTATAATCTAATACTCGGAGCTTTCGAGTGTGGGAAACATGATGACTCACGCCCACACACCTAGAATCACCCGCCCACGTGGTGGCAATATCGCTACTCACTGACAATGATATAGACCGAGAAAAAAAGAAAAGTCGGAAATAAAGTCACACGTCTGCGTACATACATATACATATACATACATACATACATACATACATCATACATACACACACATACATACATGCATACACATATACATACATACATACATACATACATACATACATACATATACATACATACATACATACATACATACATACATACATACATGCCACAGATTTGAGTCCCAGAAAGGATTTAAATTATTCCCTGCGCCAGTGTGTTATCCATGTATGTAATAGTCACACCCGACATACATATAATATACAGATATTCACACATCAAGACATACAAAACATGTATACAATATACAATATCGCGATAGTAGAGTGTGTATCTTGGTACATCTGCAAGGTTATGGCGATTCGATGCCACAGGTTCGAGTCCAAGCAACGGCCTGAGACAATTTGTGAGGGAAATTTTTTTTAAATTATCCCTGCGCCAGTGCGTCAATATCTGTGTCTGTTATTATCCAATCCGACGTACATACAATATAAAGATAGTTATATATCAAGGAAGGAAGGAAATGTTTTATTTAACAACGCACTCAACACATTTTATGTATAGTTATATGGCGTCAGACATATGGTTAAGGACCAAACAGATATGGAGAGAGGAAATCCGCTGTCTCCCCACTTCATGGGCTACTCTTTTCGATTAGCAGAAAAGGGATCTTTTATATGCACCATCCCACAGACAGGATAGCACAAACTACGGTCTTTGATATACCAGTCGTGGTGCACTAGCTGGAATGAGAAATAGAGTCAGATATCAATGCACACATACAATATTTTACACAATATTATTATTGAAGACATTTATCATAATGGATTTCAGAGGAGATCCGTCTCTAACAGGCCATGAATTCTGGCCTTTCCCTTTTGGTAGTGTCCATGAAGGTCTGTCGCAGATCAGTTAAATATGAGGGCGATGTGGGGCGAGGTGGGGTGAGGTGGGTTAGATGCAACATTGCTTGGCGTGAAATTAATTTATCGGAACTGGTGAAGAGACTGCACAGAAAACAATGACAGTATCCCATCACACACCTGAGTGCGAACAACTGTTGCAGTTCATCACAGACTTGGCAAGAATGCCACAGTACTCTACCTGACGTAAACAAGGCAACTACTGAAGCGTGTACAAAGACATAGAAACATATACAAGCTATCTATTAAAGAGCTACTAATGCTTTCTCACAGAACAGACTCATAAGCGTACGAGATAGGGGGCAGGGGGCGGGGGGGGGGGGGGGGGGGGGTAACCGTAGTGCTGGTGTAAAAACCCGATACCGTTTTACCATGTATCCAGCAGATATTGAGGGAGGGAACCCGTTGTCGCCACTTCATGGTCTACTCTTTTTCGATTAGCAGCAAGGGATCTTTTATATGCACCATCCCATAGACAGGATAGCACAAACCAGTCGTTGGGCATATGCTGGGACAAGAAAACCCCATTCAGAGATAGTTAGGATATAATTTTCAAATATTTAAACCGTCAACTCTAGATATTAGCCAGTATGAAATTACTTCGGTTTATATACGTTTTTTTTTTTTTTTTTTTTTTTTTTTTTTACCCAGCTTTACCCAGCTTTACCTTATCATGTGCCATTTGTTGGCCAATCCAAAGTATTTTCGATCGTTCTGGTGTTTGTTGTAGCCGTCAGACATTTTGCTGTTTTTGTCAGTCTTCTGTTATATTAACACGTTTTGGTCATAAATAACTTGTAAACGTTGTTCGAGTACAATTTTTACCAGTGGTGTACGTAAAAATGGTGCGCGCAATGGGTTTTTGTATTTTGTACCACAGGCACGGCGGAAGCAAGTAGGCATTGGAGGAGGGGGGGGGGGGGGGGAGGACTGAGATCGAGGACGCAAAGCAAATTGTCTAGGGGTGTTCGGGGGGTTTGCTCCCCCGTAACATTTTGAAAACTAGATGTCATGAAATGCATTGTACAAGTAAAATTCATTTACTACCAATCATATTTTTGATTCAGAATTATTGGGGGGGGGGGGGGTAGAGCCCCTCCAGCCCCCCTGCTCCGCTGTGCCTGAACCATATTGCATATATATATAAAACATACGTCAAACATATATACTGCCCTTAGTTAATTTTGTTGAGGGTCAGCGGCTTAGAGATAATAACAAGTTAAAAGGTTTGTTTTGTTTAACGACCCCCTAGAGCACATTTTTTTATTTATACTATCAAAAATGCAATATCTAAGAAATCTGCCACGGTTTGGTGAAAACTTTTTTTTTTAAATAAAAGACAGAAACTGTCCAAACAAAACTGTGTCAATTGAGAGAGAGAGAGAGAGAGAGAGAGAGAGAGAGAGAGAGAGAGAGAGAGAGAGAGAGAGAGAGAGAGAGAGAGAGAGAGAGAGAGACAGAGAGAGAGAGAGAGACAGAGTGCGCCAAGCTGGATGACCGTTATATATAATTGTCATAAAACATTTATTTTTTTTAAAGAATCCAATAGTAATAAAATTAAATAATGTTCTGACAATAATGAGATAAAGAAAATATTATATAGTTTGGAAAATATGCTTGGCCAATTATACATCACGAAAAAAAAAAGTCTTATTAATCAGATTCTCCAAACTCTTACATAATAGTTTTATTGCAGTAGCAAGATTATATCTATATGTTCATAAAATATTATATAAGAGTTTCCACATTATTATCCTGCCAATGAACTACAGCCATGTGTTATAATAATGAACAGAATATAAACATCTGCTACAGGCAAGTTACAGCTTTGTCCATTATAATAATTATTATTTGAATGCAAATTTCTCAATCGGCTTCAGTTATATACCCCAACACACCCAATAAAATACAATACAATTGGTGTGTGATATATGTTATTGGCATGGTTAAAAGCAGGTCGATATAATGCTGGAAAGAAGATTTATGAAGACAAAAATGCACCCCTACAAACAAGTTACTTACTTTTTCTAGGATGTATTATGTATATTTTCAAACATTACTTTGTTGGGTTAGACAGTAAGACACTTATCACGCGTCTTGGGTATATTTATTCCATTATATATTTGTACATGCATGCAAAACATAAAACACAGAGAAACGTTTTCAATATTTTATTTACATAGCAGTTTGCATAAAAATAGGCAATTTGAGTATTCCACATTGTATCAAGTATAGTGTGAGGCACAGTGACGTCAACATTCAGAACAGCTCAGTAAAATAGCAGTGCCACATTCCATTTGTGATGACCACTTAAAGGCTCATATAGACTAAATGCGGTGCGTGCGTGCGGTCCGGCTAAACAAATAAAAATACATTTCAATGACAGCATCTAGCCTGGACGCGTGTGATGCGCGTGTCTGTAAAACGTACGCGGCCACTCACAATGAAATAATCGTATATGATGTAGAATATTGTGCCCAAAACGCAAGCCACAGACGTATCAGTCACGCACGCGCCGCGTCCCATCTATACGAGTCTGTACACGATGTACAGTATGAATATTAAGAAGATTCGTATCGCGATATGGGTACTCCGTAAATAGGCGGACACAGGGGATGGGAGTAGCGGGTGGTCACACCTAGTTTCTCACACTGTAAACCATGTTTTGATTTATTTGGCCAAAATAGTCAACAAAAGCGACATGCAGCTTACTAATTTGAACCCGCATTCCCAAATTCCTGTATCCTCCACGACTGTATCACTATCAAGATATATACCATAAACAGTATTTACAGTGATCCAAGGAAGGAAGGCTTGTAAGATAATAAACAGAATACTTCATACACGTTTGCAGTTTATTGTGTAAACCCTTTTCTTTCTTTTTTAAACATGCTTCCATATTATGAAATGATCTTAAGTTAAATTATGCATATTGTATTGTCATCATACCAGTAATTACGTTGGCTTTGAGATGGACCCTCCCCCCCCCCCCCCCCCCCCCCCCCCCACCACCACACTATCAACAATTTAACAATTTTGATAAGATGTTTTGTATTCAAACGCAAGCTTTAGTTAGCCCAGAAAAGAAAAAGCCCGAGAAAAGCCCAAACAAAACAACTAAAAAACCCAACCAACCAACAACAACAAAAAAAGAAAATAATAAAATAAAATAAAAATATTGAAATTAAAAGAAATAAAAGAAAGTAACAAAGAAACAAATAAATAAATAGAATAAAAAAGACATCAGACCAACCAAGTGCACAGTATCTTTCAATGGGCTCTTTGACTAATTAATTATATTCGCCATTGTTCAACTACAATTCACTTTGGCGATTCAACAAACTACCACGTTAACCCTGCGGTAAAATAAAAGTTAGCAGCGTAATTATCACAATCGGCGAATAACGTCAAAATTAATGTAATAAGCGAGTGGATTATTCGACAGACCCGTACCCAACATTGTTTTCATGATTTAAACAATACGTGTAGACATTGAGATGTTAAGTTATTATGGGCTATAAAGATACATTCAAACATTCTCAAACATAATGATCATTGATGTCTTTCAGAACACGTTCGAACCCCCACCCCTCATTCGTCTTAAATGGAGTGAAACCCCTCTAAACCGGACACCCATGATACAAAGAAACATTTCGGGTTACGGGGTTTCCGGTTTACAGAAAGGTTATGTTCTGTACTGATTATATAAAAAAAGGATCGTAAAATCCGTCCTGTTGTGGGTGAATTCCGGTTTACAGAGGTTCCGGATTTGAGGGGGGTTTCATTGTAATAATTTGGAAATATTAAGATACCCCCGCCCCTACACAGTTTCTTATTCATTATACATGTAAACTAACAAGTCTAGAACCCGACATTTGCGATCACTATATTGTATTTTATTGTTTATATACAACAAGCATTTTGTATTCCAATTTCTCTGTTTAGTATCCCAAATGAATAACGCTTGCATTGATAATCTAGATTTAGACAAAAACTAAATGTTAACTTCGCAATCAGTGATACTGTGACTTTTATAAAGTACTGTACATCATGAAAACTCATGAAATTAATGCGAACAAAACACCCCCCACCCCCCAAAAAACAAAACAAACAAATAAAAATAAAATAAAATACAAAATAAAAAGTAAAAATCCCCAAACAACAATAAAACAACAACAATGCCAACACACAAGGTGAGCATATGTTATAATACAGGTACTATTTTTTAAAAGAAAATAATCCTATAATGAACATAAATGACGCATATATAACGTCGTGTTTTGCCTTAGGGGTGACATATGTGATTAAACCAATTAAAAATATGCGGGAAATATTATTATTTATTATTTTATATGAAACAGTTTGCAGTAAGATTTCCATTGATCTAAAAGATGTGTATAGTTCTATAATAATAAATTCAGGAAAATCGATATATTACATTTCAACTTGATTTTCGTATATTCAACTAGTGTTCAAGAAAGCTGTCCAAGCGAGAGACGGAGACAGACAGACAGACAGACAGACACACACACACACACACACACACACACACACAGACACAGACACACAGAGAGAGAGAGAAAGAGAGAGAGAGAGAGAGAGAGAGAGAGAGAGAGAGAGAGAGAGAGAGAGAGAGAGAGAGAGAGAGAGAGAGAGAGAGAGAGAGAGAGAGAGAGAGAGATAGGGGGATAAGCTCGCTGCCGAGTCGTTACACAGTCTTACTGCAGTCTGGGTAAACATCGGTTCTAGTATGCGAACCCAGTAGCTATCATCCTTATGTGTCCGCTGGCTTAACCACCCTACCACCAAGGCCAGCCCGTACAATCATCTCGAGAGAAGCCAAGGACGTGTCACCCACAATGCACGTAACGCGTAGTAATTTGAAAAATTCAATTAACCACGCGAACAACGCCCGGCAGTGTCCGGGTTTATCCCCGCTACGACTGCACATGCAATCCGAACCAATCGCCCAGCGGAAATCAATAATCTCTTTTCTTAACTCACTTTACAGAAGAGCTTCATTAGGAAGTTTAACTATTGCATGAGCTGGACAAACTAACACCGGTTTCATTACCGCCAATACATGTTGGGAGAAAATTTCCTTACAAACTCGTCTTAACCTATTACTCCCCCCACCCCAAATACATTGAACTCAAAAACAATGCTACTTCGCTAATAAATAAAATGACATGAACTTTCTGTTTGGATTTTTGTTGTCAGTGTTACGTTAAAGTTAGCATCCAGTCAGTGGGCCCACTGGGCAATTTCAGCTTCCGGCCAGTGCATCATGACTGCTATATCAAAGGCTGTGATATACGCTATCCTGTTTCTGGGACTGTGCATATAAAATATATCTTGCTACTAATGGGAACATGTAGCGGGTTTCCTTCCTAAGACTATGTCAGAATTATCAAATGTTTTGCATCCAATAGCCAATAATTAATAATCAATCTGTTCTAATGGTGTCGTTAAACAAAACAAGCTAAGTTTAAAGTTAGCAACAGTGAAGATAATGAAATTTTCTGTACGTTTGAATACATGAGTGTCTGTCTTCGTCAACTTGGCTGATCAGATTAAAATTCCGTTTTAAAAAGTTGCAACATCATAGCTAGAAGTACTGTATTTCGCTTTGCATATACAACTCGGGAATAGCCAAAGTCATGGGCGTACATAGGATTTTGAAAAGGGGGGTTCCAAAATAAATTGCAGAGATATTGGGCATATATTTATATGTTGAGTAAATATAATAATGTCAGATATATTAAATTATAAAAAAAGCGATTTCGGGGGGGGGGGGGGGGGTCGGTCGAACCCATCGACCCCCCCCCCCCCATGTACGCCCATGAAAGTGTAACACGCATTCTAATTTCTTGCCGCGTAAACAGTTGCGTTTAGTATGCTTTGATTCCCGTCTTATCACGCTGTAAGAAATGTTATGAAATCAGCTAATTCACAAGACATACGAGTTGCACGACAGCACACTTGTCAGCAACATCAGCATGAAATAACGTTACGAACAGTCAGCCTCATCCGAACGTACATATTGTTTAGGATCTTAACTTTACGCGAATTCCGAAATGTTTTTTCATTATAATTACAAAGACTTATTTCCAAAAAGAGGCAACACGGCAAACCAAATTACAATACGTTGAACGTGCGTCATTCAAATAGTCAGTTAAGTTTATGAGTAATCACGTATCTCGTTGGATACAAATCACTCATCGGTGAGCTTTAATGAAAAAAGGTATGGTTAGTCTGAACTAGATAACCACATAATGCCAAATAAAAAAAGTAAATTGGTTAGCGTCCTCGCCTGACTTAAGAAATGCTCCCAACCCACTTTAAAAAAACCCACACCCTTAAAACGTTCCATACGATGTCTAGCAAATGCAAATGCGAAAAAAAAGAAAAAAAGAAGAAGAAGAAGTTTCTCCCGAGTACAGATGAATATATTTCTGGAAATGTTTGCATTCAAGAGGGAAAATTGTTCGCGGTTTAGAACTTGGCGTTTGTTAGTGAAAACTATATAAATAGCAAACGATAGATTTGTTTTTTTATTTTTATATAGATTTTAAAGTAAACAAAACAGACGTATAGACAGTAACTTTTTATTAAAAAATCAAACATTACTACACAGATGTATTTAATTTAGCTACAGGATTGTGCAATATATTGCAATATATATATATATATATATATATATATATATATATATATATATATATATATATATATCGCAATATTAGGTTAAATATCCCAATATCAAAAGTATGGCAATACCCAAATATACCAAGAAGTTAACATTTTGGTATTAAATTAATATTAGCATGGCTCATTGTTATGTTATGATGTTACGACTTAAATAGTGTAGCAGTCATAACAGACACACTCATCATTTTAGAAGGAAATGTTTTATTTAACGACACACTCGACACATTTTATTTACGGCTATATGGCGTCAGACATATGGTTAAGGACCACGCAGATATTGAGAGAGGAAACCCGCTGTAGCCACTTCATGAGCTACTCTTTTCGATTAGCAGCCAGGAATCTTTTATATGCACCATCCTACAGACAGGATAATACATACCACGGTCTTTGTTACACCAATTGTGGAGTACTGGCTGGAACGAGAAATAGCCAAATTGGTCCACCGACGGGGATCGATCCTAGACCGCGCATCAAGCGAACGCTTTACCACTGGGCTACGTCCCGCCCCATCATGTTAGAATGCATGACTTGGTTATATAATGTTAAAATTGTACATTCATTACTCCAAACCCAAATAAACAAACAGAAAAACAAACAAACAACAACAACAAATCGCAAAAAAACCCCAACCTCCCTCCCTACCCTCGAAAGTACTTAAAAAGGACGCTAACCAATTATTTGTTTTACTTGGCCTATCTGTAGTTTTGTCAACAGTGTTCCTATCTACACACACAGTGCAAAGGAGAACATATAAGAAGTTAAATTAACAATAGTCCAAACATTTTAGATGACGAAATCTGCCGACGGTTGTGGGTGGTATTTGTTTTCATGCGTTTGTGAAAAAACACAAAACAAACAAAAACAAGGTACAAGTGATAAATATGTATTTAAGGTAACATTAACAAAAAACAGAAGAAAAAAAAAAGAAAAAAAAAAAGAGAGAGAGAGAGAGGAAAACCGAGTAGTAAAAAAAAAAGAAGATATAAAAAAAGTCTAAATTTCTGAACGCAATATTACTAACACAATGTACACGTACAATTATTTTACTGTTGGATTATGGTATCAGGAAAGTTGCAGCTTGCTCGACTACAATGCTAATAAGGGTACACATTGATATCCAGTAAATGCGGGTATTGACATTCATACAAAATTATAAATAAAACATTAATCGTGGAAAACAACAGAACATGCCAATTGCAACTGCAGTAGAACGCAAAGTTGTGTATTCCTCAAATTAAATAAAATAAAATGTGCGCAATATAAAATCAAAACAGAAGTATTGACATTTTTCTTTGTGGAATGTTGACAAGTCAAAAAGAGGTTTAACAATTAGTGAAGCACAGCCTCAGAGAAAAAGGGTTAAACAAATAACGTTTAAAAAGGATTTCATAACGTCCAAAGAAAACACCAAAACAATAGTATAGATGACATATAAAACAATAATTGTTACGAAGAATACACGACAAGATCCCGCACAAGTTCCACAACTAGAATACTGAACCTCTAAGTAATTACATACACAGCTAATTGTTTGTTGCTGTTATCAACATTAATTCTGGTAAATTACTATAATTTAATTCTGTATTCAAGACTCAAGGTTTTTAAATATTTATATTATATCAAAAGTATTAAAATTAATTGATAGAAATGTACAAAGAAATGTTGCACAATGAATTAATATATTGCTAGACTCTAGACTACAAATTGCCAGTTGGTCAAATTTCTGCTGTCGCGACTTCTAAGACTGTCGCCCCTGCGTGTGCTGTAACCTCACCGTGGTGCAGGGGTGTAACATTCTCTTTGAGAATGGCCAATACAGCACAAATTGAAGTTTGGAGTAAAATTCGGTGTCCGTAAAATTCTGTGATATTTGTATTTGTATTTTTGCACAGTTCTTTACACTGTTTTTGTTTAAACCTTGAATTTTTATATTGATGTTGGTCATCACTTTATTTATTTGCATTACCATAGTTGGACACCCAATAGCCGATGTATTTTTCGTGCTGGGGTGTCGTTAAATATTCATTCATTCATTCTAAGACTGTCGAGTTGCTACTCTGAGCTCTCTTACAAATCGATTCTCGTCGTGTAACCCATTAGTTGTTAATCTAAGCGCACCAGTAGCAAGTCGGGAGTTTGGAATATTACAACGCAACAGACGAGTTGGCCAACGTTCTGCTGGCCGATGGTAGTCTGACACTAGCATTAACTAAGGTGCCACATTTCGTTTTGGATTTCTATTTTGGAGACGGGCAAGAGCCATGCTAAGACCATGTTCCTACGAGGCATAACGAACTTCAAACTCGTAACCAGCTAACATGTTTAACCATATGTGTGACAATTACGCACATGCAGCGACAATAGTTACTGCGCATGTAGATACTTTTCATCAAAATTAACCCATCTCAACAAACAATATATAATACAAAGTGCTGCGTGTATATTCCATACAAAGTGGGCGATTTATTTTAGTTATTTTGTTAATGTGATCTGGACCATCCGAGCATCGGGTCCACAAACACTGACATCAAACATTTTGTTTTGCATTCACCTATTACTATCAGGCGCAAATTGCGTTCTCAGTAGCATAATCATGGCTTTAGGTCACACTAATGTGGGAACAACATGTTGTTATGGTCCGTTTTAAGTACACCAAGATAGCTTTAGTGCAGTAGTGTTAATACTAGCTGGTTAAGAGTTGTATATATTGAGAAATGCATTTAAAGTTATTTTAATCTAATTACAGCTAAACGTTTCATTGATTTGGAAGTGAAATGTTTTGAGGATAACATGTCTGTTTAATTTGGGCTGGTTTGTTTTGAGGATAACGTGTGTACTTAATTTGGGCTTGTTTGTTTTGAGGATAACATGTCTGTACTTAATTTGGGCTGGTTTGTTTTGAGGATAACATGTTTGTACTTAATTTGGGCTGGTTTGTTTTGAGGATAACATGTCTGTTTAATTTGGGCTGGTTTGTTTTGAGGATAACATGTGTGTACTTAATTTGGGCTGGTTTGTTTTGAGGATAACGTCTGTACTTAATTTGGGCTTGTTTGTTTTCGGCACACCTTTTATCGCCTCAACGTTGGTGCAATCTAAATCCATGATAATGCTTAATCTGCAAACAAAGGTTACCTACATTTGTACTTCTTTCAGTGGACCGTATATTAACGATTACTTTCATTTTTAATTAATTTAACCGTACTTATGTTATTACGGTTCAAGCATTCTATATCAGGCGCGTGTGCGTGAATTTTAACGGGGAGAGGGGAGGAGATGGGACTAGACTGTCGCGGACGAACTTTATTGGGGGGGGGGGGGGAAGGTCTGAGGCATGCCCTCTTGGAAAATATATCGAGACTGTCTGTCTAGGACAGAGGTTAGTAGTAAATTGTTAGTGAGAGAGATGTCTGGTGCTTGGACGAACATCTCCACACCGAGCCAAGAAAACTCACTTTGGGTTGGAGACACACACATACTTAATACTGGGAACTACCAGAACACGTCACCCTTATGGCACCTCACCGTCATCCCCTGTGTTGTAGTTTGCGTTTAGCAGCTTAATATATTTCGTTTTAGGAAATAGGTCTTCATTAAAAAATTTTTTATATATATATAATACACAAATGCATTTTCAAATCGTTTTTTTTATTGCTACAAGTAGGTCGACCTCTGTAGTAGAACCTAGTATTTAAATAACCCACTGGCTCGAAGTTGCTTATTTTAATTACTAAATTGTAACTGCATGTGATATGCTACCATTTATATAACAACATGTTGTGATGCTCGAATGTAAGGGTGGAAAAAACTAAATTTGTGTGGTCAACCTACATTGATCTTTTGCATGTCAGTTATTAAGTGGCTGTACTTTCTAAACATAACTGTCACGAGGTCATCGCTATATTGTCCTATTGTTGACAAGAGTATATTCGGCGATAGAAATTGTATGCAAATGTGAATAGTGATGTGCAACCCTAAGGCGATGACGTAACCACTACTCCACAGACTGGGTGTTTGTGTTCCATGTATTAAAGGCGGAGACCCTAGTTTCAACCCGTGAAAATGGACACTACGTTTAGTTAATCTACAAACCTGTAACACATTTGGATAAAGTTACAACAGAGTGAAACAAGTGTGTGTGACGTTGACACGATGAAATGCCTTAAATAGACTACAACTAGACACCATAACCATTACTTCTCAGACGCACGTGCGTTTTTTTAAAATATGAAAAATTCATTCTGTGATATAAAAAAACACCAGGATGACCACACACATTTCAGACGTACGGAAATGGATAATCAAAACAATACAATATGTGTAATGTATGATTTTAGTTATCACAAACGGCTCTTGATAGTGAAAAAATATGCCTTAGTGATAAAACACACCTTGGGTCTGTCACTTTATATATGAAGACAAATTCTACTAGAAATTAGATATTTTAAAACGGCAAGACGATGTCTGGAACTGTTGTTAGTATCCAGCACTAGAGCTGGGCGGTGTATTATACCGTTCGGTACCGTATCATGTCAATACCGATTTACCGTACCGAGGAAATACCAAAATACCGAAATTTTGGTACTGAAAAATGTTACCTGCCACTTAGTAAAGCAGTAACAATATATCTGACGAACGCAAATTGCCTGAAAATAAGAGAGGATGGATATCGTTCTTCCTAAGAATCGACTGAAAAACATGTACACACGTGTCAATACTGAATACCGTACCGAATACCATACCGATACAGGACTTGAGATTTCAACACTGCCCAGCTCTATCTAGCAATTTATACTAGCTGGAGTTAAACAAAGCAAAATTGAACGTTAGCAGCATGACAAAAAATAATTTGCTAGTACTTTTATATGAATACTGATGGGACCAACGGCATAAACTAATAATCTTTGAAACATTAAAAACAATAATTGTTTCACGTTTACAAAAAAATAATATATGTACAGGCTTTTCTCATTTTCACAAACTTAACACACAAAAAAAAAAGAAGAACATATCCAAACGGGATAACAGAAAACTTTAAAAACAAGGAAGTTTAAAAAGAAAAAGAAAAAGAGAAAACATCACTAAAACATTATGCATTACAATATACCATTCATCATTTAAAATAATGTTCTCTTTCTTACATTCATGAACATTTTGCAAATAACTTATAGTAAACATTAATTCTATTAGTAACCATGATTATTATGTGCTACAAAATTTCGTCATTTTTATGCCTATGCAACGGAATATCATTTTTGTGTTTTGTTTCGAAACACTCAGTGCTCGGGTGAGAAGATGACGACGAGGTTTTTCTCGAATCGGATTGCTCCATTTCCGGTTGCTCGACAATCACTTCCGGCGACCCGGGACTTGCAATGGGTTCAAAGGTCACCGTTTTCGTATCGGCTCCTGGACTGGAATCGCTAGAACACTTGGGTTTCATGTGTGTATAGGCACCTTTAGATCTGGCTCGGTGTTGAGGATGGTGGTAATGGTAGTTGTGTAGATGCTGGGAGGACCGCTGGGAGTGATACACGGGATCCTGTCCCTCGCTCAGCGGCTCCAGCTCGTGAATCTCACTGGACATGTGATTCGGGTTGCTGGTGCTGGAGCTCGACAGGGTGGACTCCGACAGAGCGTACACCGTCTTGTCCACGTGCTCGTGCGGCGACGAGGAGCAGCAGTCCGACGCAGGCCAATGGAACTGACTAAATCCTCCCTGAGGTCCAAGGATGCGTAGCAGCGACTGGAAGAAGAACGTGGAGTATATCCAACTGGCCGATACGAGAATCATTAAAAATATGCCGAACTTTCTGTACACCAAAACAGTTGATGGCATCATGAAGACGCCTGCGAGAAATGTCGTGAAGGCCGCCATAGCGATGGCGCTGCCCATTCGACCGACCGAACAGGCGACCCTCATCTCCCTGTCCAGGTCCGGCGAGAGTCGGTAGGCCACGCCGTAATGCAGCGTAAAGTCGATAGACATACCGATGGCGACAGTCACGACCACCGACTCCATGATGTTGAGCTCCCAGCCCTGTAGGACGAGACCCGCGATGGTGACGACGATGATGAACATGACGGTGAATATCGCGTACAGACTGATAAGGAAGTTGAGCGTGGTGAAAAACGCCACCACCGCGGCCACGGCCAGCGACACCCCCAACGCGAGCGGCGTGCCAACGGCCAGGCTGTTCTGCAGATCGAAGAAACCCAAGTCGCTGATAAACCATCCGTTTCGCATCTCCTTGGGCGCCTGCAGCATCTCGTCCGTCATCCACCGGTTGATGTGCTGGTAGAACATCTTCATCTTCTTGTAGTTCTGGCTGAAGGGCTCGTTACTCAGGAACTCCACCACGAACGCACTGACACGTCCGTCCGAGAAGCGAGGACCTGGCGAATAGGAGCTGTAAGCAGCGGACGGCGTCCTGTGCAGAATGGGCACATACGTTCGCAGACAGTGGTTGAAGTCGGCCTTCGAGTACGGGAATCTGGTCTGATTGCAGCACGGGTAGTTACCTTTACACGACTGCTTCATGAAGCCTTGGACGAAGTTCTCCAGAAAGCAGTTGGTTAATTGCATGCCTGGCGAGTTTAAATAGAAATCAGTACGTCGCAGACGTGAACAAAATTTTAATATCCATATCTGCGAGGCTTTCTCAGCCAAGTCAAAACTCTCGTCAAACACTAACGTACCTTTCTTCCTTGGATTGAGGGGATCTCCCGTGTCAGTGGCATGGATACCCCATATTACGGTGATGGGCAGCAGAGGAATTTCATCCTCTGACATTTTCTCGAAAGCAAACATTTCACTCAGTTCAAAGTCGTACTTTTCCAGCCAATGATCTGATGAAAATACTTGGAACTGGTTAGTTGATGGCAACTTTAATTTTGGATAATAGAAAATGACAACGAATCCACACACACCAAGACATCCGAACAAAAGAAGCCACAGATAACGTAAACGTATCACTAAACATGGAAGCAACTTGTCAAAAAATATCCTTGACCAATCGGAGAGTAAATAATAAAGTCTGCATGGAAACTTACACACGGCAGAACAACAGCCGTCGTCACTGATATAAACTCCGGGATTGTAGCACGAACAAAAATTACACCATTTTTCATAAAGCATTATAGTGGCAGGTATCCAAGTAATTGTTAAGACGAAGTTACACAACACTGCAGTTCCAGCGTAGATGCTGAAGCATTGGATTGCCGTCACATCGCTGATGCAGTTGGCATAGAATGACGCTGCTGTAGTTAAGCTTGTCACCAACATGGAAAGGGTTGCATGGCGAAGCGTGTCCGTAATGATTTTCTCAAGGGCACCATTGTTTGGTTCAGACTTTGAGAGATGCCACACCTTGCAGTATATAAACACATCATCTGCACCTATTCCGATCATCACGATAACTGTCACCATGTTCATATATGGAAAAAATTTGATTTCAAAGACGAACATGTATAAAAAATATGCAACAGTCAAGGCCCAGAAAACTGCTAAAAACGTCATCACTGTTATGAAAACAGATGCGGAGAATAACCACATGGCCACGAAAATGGCGCATCCGGCACATGCCAGCCAAATGCTGTCAGATTTTAAATATTTCTCGAACAAGGTGAACTTAACTTCAAATTTGGCTCCAACGATTTGCACACCATTGAAATTCTTTGGTAAACTTTCCATGTACTCGTATATATCCACCGAAGCAGAGCTGACGGTCAGGGGAAGGAATGTGATAGCATAAGAAAGATGAGGTGTCTGCTTGCCTGCGACGATCTCCTCCATGAAATGTCGATCCACCAAGTAATGAAGAATATGGAAAACTGCATTATAACGCACACATCTATCTGGAACTCCCGGACACACCTTCAGTCTCGAATTATGATCTGCGTCAAAGAACCATGCATCCGGGGAGTAGTCACAGTTTGGTCCGATGGTGTAGTTCTGATAGAACGGAGCACACGACTTGAGCAGGTTCAGCACCTCCACCACATCCTGGTGGGTTATGTGTTTACAGCTCGACCTGTTGGTTAATAAGGCGACGTAGCTGCCTAGACACCAACTACGACAGCAGCCCTGCTGTCCCGTTGGTTTGATGCACTTGTTTTGGTAGGGTTCGTGCAGATGGAGGTGGTGTTCTTCGTGAAGACACATGGATTTGATATGTTCCAGAGAGTACAGGTTGGAGCTGTCGACGCTTGTGAACACAACGCGGGCGTATCTCTTATCTGAAAGTATAAGGGTAATAACTTAAAGCTGCGGTCTTGCCACACTATACTATAGAATACTAACAAAATATTAACACAAGTACAGTTTTAATAAACTCACTATCTCACCTCACAGTAATTATAAGATTGTTTACTACTGTAATTTACAATACAAACACACATACATTTTAAATAAACTCATACTCTCGTCACACCATATTTTAACATTATTTACTATTAAATGCAAAATATAAACACAACTACGGTTTTAATAAACTCTTGTACTATTGCTATCAGTAGCTGTGCTGATGCTATAAGTGGTTGTACTATCGCTATCAGTACTTGTGCTAATGCTATAAGCGGTTGTGCTATCGCTATCAGAGGTTGGGCTATCGCTATCAGTGATTGTGCTGATGTTATAAATGGTTGTGGTATCGCTATCAGTGGTTGTGCTATCGCTACCGGTGGTTTCATAAAACATACACATCTGTTGTCATGTGTAGAATTTCCTTGTAATAAAGGCAGTGAGTAAAGCCAAACCATATTATCGAAAAATTACTTTCAAAAGTAACAAAATAATGTGTATGATATACTCTAAAGGGTTAAATAACAAAAACATGTTCGATGCTGTAGCTTTAATAACAGAATGAATTGAAATTTAAAGAGATCCAAGCATGTTATTCATTTATTTTATTGCATATATATATATATATATATATATATATATATATATGGAGAGAGAGAGAGAGAGAGAGAGAGAGAGAGAGAGAGAGAGAGAGAGAGAGAGAGAGAGAGAGAGAGAGAGAGAGAGAGAGAGTGAGTGGAGCAGAGTAGCAAGTGCATTGTGAATTTTATGGTACAAGCATGGAATTTGTTACAATGATTCTGTATTCCATAACGATCATTACAAGATCGGGACCCATTTTGAAGGTCACGTGTGATGAACTTGTTGGCCATTTTGAATTTTGCCATATGTGAAACCTATTTTCTCTATTGCAGGTGGTGTATATAGCCAGCCTTCTGTCAAATGATTTAATACAGTTGTAAATTAGTAAACCTATTTTAATATAATGCTTAAATAATGTAGACATGAACTGTCGATATTAACAACTTCCAAGATGGCTGACAAAACTCCAAATGGCCAGACTTTGTCATACATAGAACCTTTTGTTCCTTATTATTGTAACTATTTCCGGCTAGCAGATGGACTAGTTTAGTTTTAGATTGTAAACCTATGTTAATGTGATTTTAATAATACAGAACTATTAATATCATTATTAATTAAAAAAAGACAGTTAAAAATAATTATAAGTGGCTGGTAACATTCAGGAGTATTTTCACAGAAATGGTGCAAGGAATAGTAGACTAAATATTTTTGGGGCATTTTTACCATTTTCTGGGCACTTATTTTTCAATTAAAGACAAAACAAATTAATTGAAATAATGATAAATGTAATTAATGTGCTTGCGTTAATAAATGAATTGCAAAATAAATAACAGGGCGCTGAGTAAGGCAAGATGGCACACAACTATTGAGGCATGGTGCCACACCATATATGGAAACACTAATATGTAATAGAAAATGAATAGTTATGTACACAGGTTATCAGTTTTATCCTGTGAAGGAAAGAATGGTGGATTCCACGAGACTTTTAGTTTCCTTCTGGTATAGTGCCAGGCAGATTTCATGTCTTGGCAGCATCCAACAACTAATATAACTAATTTTAATTGATTAATATATTGCTTCAGTCAGCAATAGCAGTGTGAAACAAGAATGTTTATTTGAATTTACTGTCATACCGATCAGCATGTACATGCACGTAACATTAAGCAGTACAGCCTGTCAGATACTTCATGTTCTTTCAATCTAAATCCAAGGGACATTTTGACAAGGTCATATCCGTTCTCCTGAATCCTTGTCACATGCATTGTTTTTGTGTTTACTTGTTCACACATGTACACTGTGTGTAGGTGTAATATTTCCTTAGTTTTTCCACAATTTTCTTCCACAAGTTTGTGTGGTTTTTGAGTGTTTACTGACATTGTTTGTTTGTAAATCCATCACTAATTATTGTCCTAGTTGCATGGTTCCCAAATAAAAAATAAATACCACTGCATTTTGTTTATTAATTTTCAAAAATTAGTGAGCACCATGGAGGTGAGGCGATCACCATGGAGGTGGGGTGATCACCATGGAGGTGGGGTGAGCACCATGGAGGTGAGGTGATCACCATGGAGGTGGGTTGAGCACCATGGAGGTGGGTTGAGCACCATGGAGGTGAGGTGAGCAACATGGAGGTGGGGTGAGAACCATGGAGGTGGGGTGAGAACCATGGAGGTGAGATGAGCACCATGGAGGTGGGGTGAGCACCATGGAGGTGGGGTGAGCACCATGGAGGTGAGATGAGCACCATGGAGGTGGGGTAAGCACTATGGAGGTGAGGTGAGCACCATGGAGGTGGGGTGAGCACCATGGAGGTGGGGTGAGCACTATGGAGGTGAGGTGAGCAACATGGAGGTGGGGTGAGAACCATGGAGGTGGGGTGAGAACCATGGAGGTGAGATGAGCACCATGGAGGTGGGGTGAGCACCATGGAGGTGGGGTGAGCACCATGGAGGTGAGATGAGCACCATGGAGGTGGGGTGAGCACCATGGAGGTGGGGTGAGCAACATGGAGGTGGGGTGAGCACCATGGAGGTGGGGTGAGCACCATGGAGGTGGGGTGAGCACTATGGAGGTGAGGTGAGCAACATGGAGGTGGGGTGAGCAACATGGAGGTGGGGTGAGCACCATGGAGGTGGGGTGAGCACCATGGAGGTGAGATGAGCACCATGGAGGTGGGGTGAGCACTATGGAGGTGAGGTGAGCAACATGGAGGTGGGGTGAGCAACATGGAGGTGGGGTGAGAACCATGGAGGTGAGATGAGCACCATGGAGGCGGGGTGAGCAACATGCAGGTGAGGAGAGCAACATGGAGGTGAGGTGAGCACCATGGAGGTGGGGTGAGCAACATGGAGGTGAGGTGAGCAACATGGAGGTGGAGTGAGCACCATCTAGGATGGCTGAGCATCATGGAGGTGGAGAGATTAATATGGAGTGATAAGCATCATTGAAGTGTCGTGAGTAACATGAAGTAGGGGTATGCAAGCTACAGGATTTCACACAAACAAGTTTCCAGTAATGTGTCAGTAGTGTATCGACAAGATATAAGTTTGTTTTGCTTAACGACACCACTAGAGCACATTAATTTTCCACCAGTATGCACCATCCCACTGACAGGATAGCACATACCACAGCCTTTGATAGACCAGCACTGGCTGAAACGAGATAGAGCCCAATGGGCCTACCGATGGGGATTGATCCTAGACTGACCGTGCATCAAGCATGGTGTACTGACAAAATCATGGAACTGAATATAATTGTTACCCATTATCATGTAACATAATCCACTATTACCATAATTACTGAAGAACAGTTTCTGGATAACAGGGCATGACACTGAAATGTTTTCCCCCCCACAAAATCTATGAAACAAACAGTGGCTGGTGAGGTACAATAAATAATGTTTTATACCCAGTGAGTCAATATATGGATACTTGTTTTCAATAAAATATTATGTTGTGGCTAATGGACATACACAAAAACCCAGCTTCGTGACACCCCCACAACCTCTCCCCCCCCCCCCCACACGTTCAGTTGTGGAATAAACCAGTATTCCCTAACAGCACAGAAAGAAAGAAATGTTTTATTTAACAACACACTCAACACATTTTATTTATGGTTATATGGCGTCAGACACATGGTTAAGAATCACACAGATATTGAGGAAGGAAACCCGATGTCGCCACTTCATGGGCTACTCTTTTCAGTTAGCAGCAAGGGATCTTTCATATGCACCATCCCACAGACCATGGCCTTTGATATACCAGTCGTGGTGCATTGGCTGGAACAAAAATAGCCCACTGACGACGAGGATCGATCCCACACCGACTTCGTATTGATCGAGAGCTGTACCACTGGGCTACGTCCCACCCACTAACAGCACAGAAACAACAAAGACTTACATGGAATGCTGCAGAAGAACTGTTCGTTAGAATCACTGGAGAACGTTATGTTTTCAAACTTGTACTCCGTCGCCTTTGATTTGTCTTTGTTTCTGTTCTTTTTCTTCTTCTTTTTCTTCTTCTTCTTCTTGCGATTGCCGTTCTTGGTGCGCTCCTTGATACGGTCGATGAGCGTGCTCTTCTTGTTGTGGCGGAACGGCAGCAGGTTTGCGTTTTCCCCGACGTTGTCCATCAGGTTCCTGTACGCCACCATCCGCTCACCGATCTCTGTGCCACGCGGCTCAAAACCCTGCAGGAAAGGAAAGTTTGTTCAATGACCCCTCAGAATGTCTAAAACTACATGGCTATTTCGTGTCCAATATACATTCAAATCCCCCTTAATGGACCAATGTTTTTTCCCCATACCAACCCCCCAAAAAAGTTAAAAGTTAAAGTTTGTTTTGTTTAACGACACCACTAGAGCACATTGATTGATTAATCATTGACTATTGGATATCAGACATTTGGTAATTTTTGCCTATAGTTTTAGAGAGAAAACCCATTAAACTTTTCCATTAGTAGTAACAGATCTTTTATATGCACTTTCTCACAGACAGGATAGCACATACCACAGATTTGATAAATATCAGATGTGAAGCACCAGCAGGAAAGAGAAATAGCCAATGAGTCCATCAACGGGGATCAATTCTAGAATGACCAAACATCAAGCGAGTACTTTACCACTGCATGGGCTACGTCCTGCCACACATGATCGAATCAGAAGAAAAAACCCTTGCTACTAATGAAAAAATGTAGCGGGTTTCGTCTCTAAAAAAGTCTATATTTCAAAATTACCAAATGTTTTACAACTAACAGTCAATGATTAATATATCAATGTGCTCTAGTCATGTCATTAAACAAAACAAACATTAACTTTAGAAAGCATACAATGATTGAATAATCAGGGCATCAAGAATACTGTAATTCATTTGTCAGAAAGGTCGGACGGTTTTGGAAATAATTTGACCAATCACACAAATAAGACGGATGACAGGTTCATTACTTTCACTTTGCACGTAATTTAGTTTTACTGGCCAATGTGACTGAAGTGAGAGTTATAAACTGGAAACTTTACATTTTAACTTTTAATGTTTGGTTGAAAAAAACCTGAGTCCATTTAGGTGGATTGATCCTAAATCCCATCAAACATGTACCTCAGGCATGTTACAAGCATTGCCATGCCCGATGGCTAGTGAAAAAAAGCCAAATGTTGCAGTTACGTATATTTTGTAAATATAAATAGCCTGTCCCCCCCCCCCCCCCCCCCCCCCCCCCCCCCCCCCCCCCCAATGATAGTGTTTTAAAGCTATACTTCCCTCTTTAGGTGACATATCTGATTATTACTATTATGTAGTACAATTGTATTATCTTAAAGTAAAGTAGGGCTAGTGAATTTTTAATCATGGCCATTAATTTTTTAAATCACTGATCCCATGGCTAGTGGATTTTATAAAAATTCTAGAAGCGCTGAGGGTTTTTTACATGCCACGGTGTTCATGCTATTTGGCAAAACTGTACAGGGAGCTGGGACTGTACTAATTAGTACTGAGCTTAAACTTTATGTTATTAAATAGATGTTTGAAATCATATTAGTGTTAAGTTGTTATAGGTTTGAGGACTGTTGTACTGGCCCAGCACAGCTGGTTGAGGGTGAACACAACTGTCCGAGGGCCATTAAAACCAATGTGTGAAAGCATCCACTGACAATGAAGTGATGCAGACTTGAAATCACAGGTGACCAACACAAAAGTAAAATTCTCATATGAGTCTGTACATCTAGGAAAATATTTAAAGTCAGATTTTGGCATACATTTTATTTGACAGATCTCTATGTCATGCATGATGTGGCCCATTTGCAATGTAATATGGTGTCTCAATGATTAATAAAATATTATATTAAAATATTCTGTTATATATCGTCTTTTGATACACGTTAGCTACATAATAAACTAGTTTTTCATTCTCTGCGGCATTTTTTTTTCAAGATATATTTTTTCCTTACTGTTAAAAATAAAATTTACTTTGTGAACTGAAACATTAAAAGTAAATATAACTGCATCGTTATTACTAAGTATCTGAATCTCAGAGAGGGAGAGGGAGAGGGAGAGGGAGAGGGAGGGAGAGAGAGAGAGAGAGAGAGAGAGAGAGAGAGAGAGAGAGAGAGAGAGAGAGAGAGAGAGAGAGAGAGAGAGAGAGAGAGTGAGAGAGATATATACATGTAGTTCCAATCGTTTAATAAAAATTACTGCGTCATTTATACTGGCAAAATATGCTACCCTTTTTTGGCACTGGTGCCAAGTGACCTAATCAAAAAAACAACAACAAAAAAACCTTTAATGATTTACTTGGGCTTGAAAGGGGGTATTTGGTCTTGGTGACATATTTTCTAACAGAAATTATGCCATTATTAAAGAAAATTATTTAATTCTGTATTGCTTTAAATATATTCTGTCACTTTGATGTAAAATAATTAAAATATAAAGATTGAACTGGTATGCAATTGTGGACAGACTATGCTGTATATGATAAATTGTCATCCCTTTGCAACCTCATTGTTCTTGATCATACTCGTGTCATTCGCATGTTAACTGCAACGTCACTTTTAGTCAATGAATACCGGCACTGGCATAAATAAATCTTACAGCATATTGGCAAAGAAAACAAATAACACTCATTATTCAGATTTACTTACAATCTAGAGTTTGCAAACATGTTAATGGTAAAACTGCGGTGGAAAATGCCGTACACACTATTTTTCCAAGGCAATTTATTTATGGTGGTAATTTTCTTCATTGCAGGGGTTGCTAAGGTGATAATGTAGGAGCACCTTGTGGCTCCCTTAGAGATAGGTCATTATAGTGGCTCCCTCAGAGATAGGTCATTATAGTGGCTCCCTCAGAGATAGGTCATTATAGTGGCTCCCTCAGAGATAGGTCATTATAGTGGCTCCCTCAGATAGGTCGATCATTATAGCAAACTAAATGTGTACATTAAAGTCACAGACCCCACTTTCAACCTGTCAGTATGGATCCTAAATCAAGTTGGGTTAATCTGTAAATCTGTACATAACACATTTTCATTTCAACTTATTTTCGTGCTTATATCCAATTAAGGTTCAAGCACGCTGTCCTGGGTACACATCTCAGCTATCTGAGCTGTCTGTCCAGAACAGTGGGTTAATTGTTAGTTGGTTAGTGATAAATATGAGAAAGAATTTAAGAGGGTGTAGAGGCATTACACCTACCCATTGAGCCCTTAGGAACTCCTTCTGGGTTGGAGCCGATACTGGGCTGCGAACCCTGTACCTACCAGCCTGTAGTCCGATGGTTTAACCACAATGCCACCGAGGCTGGTACATAACACATATGGATAAGTTACAATACAGTGAGTACATGTACATGCATTTTTAAGATTATGAATTAGAAACACCAGAATGACCAGAAACACTTCAAATGTACAGAAATGGATAACCCAAACAACAAAATTTTTGATTTTGATAAACACAAACAGCTCTAACAGTTAAAAATATGCCATGGTCTTTAAAAACTACATGTATACTTTAACCAGTAATTACCTCAAGAGGATCATCAAAATCCAGCTGGTGACCTAGGGTTACGGAGACAATCAAGCATGTTGCCACGACAACCAGTACTACCAGCAGTACTACATAGGGATAGTGGGCCAGGATCCGCGCATAGCTGGAAATAGAAAAACATACAAACTTATATACATGTATACTTGTACAGAACTGAAGTCATACGAATACATACACATACAAATACTAGGAAAGAAATAGAATATTTGCTCTTATTAAAAGGGCAAATGAAGGCATTTAAAACTATGCCTATTTGGTTTTTACTCATATTATAAAATATGCCCTATCACAGAACACACTCCACAATATGCACGTACTTGCCCTATGACAGAACAGCACACATCACAATATAATGTTAATTCTACTTGAAACAGGTTGGTTTAGAGTACCTGTTCTACAATGTTGTGGAAAATACACATACAGGTATATGGGTGTTGCCAGAAACATCATGTTACATAAAACATTAGCCAAAAAGACTATAGCTAGGTTCCCCTTTCTTCAGTAAATACTTTAGAGGGGGTTCTAGTATTCACATACATTTTATGGATCATAATTGAGTTGTTAATATACTGCAACTAGTAGTTTTACTTACATACATATTAACACTGTTGCCTATGGGATTTATTTTGTATAGTGCAACCCATAACCTTTACTTGAACTTGGGACATACATACATGTATGTATTCATTTAGGAAACCATAACAAAAACAATTTATGAAGCATATATTCAAAAATACCCACAGCTGCAGCAAGCGACAAGATTCAATTTGCTCACCATGGCTCCAACAGAGGTGAGTCACTCATGAGAGTGATTAGCTCACTTAACCTGCGAGCGTATAATGGTTATTACTCCAGCACGTTGGTGGTCTCACAACACATATAGTACAGAGGTAACAAAGCGTAAAAGCCACACTCCAGTGTTCGTCTCCAGTTTTACTCAAGTCAAATGTGAATTGATTATTTACCGACATCCTGTTTCTATTTTCTCTCTTCTAGATTAGGAGCAGACACTGTTTTTAATTTTCTTTACATCATTTATATAGGCTATATCAGTTACGGGCTAATTCACCTACGGCAATTTTAAGTCTGCCTACAGCAATTCTAAACTGGTAACTTCTGCCACTAATAAACATAACTTAAAAAAGAAAAAAAGACCTATCAACCAACGGCAATAATTGTTATCAAAGTGGAAAAAACCCTGACATTGGTAATGCCTCTAACCTAACGCAATTTGTAGCGCAGTTATGGAAATTGTTGTCATGGGCATTGTTAAGTTCAAGCCCTGCAAAATATTGGACCCTGAGTACTTGAGGGTCAAACTCGACCCGGACCAGAGTACCCGACACTTACACTAAATGATGATAAGAATAAGGAAAAAAGTGAAATAGTATTATATGCATCTTAATTCCAGTGATGAACATGGATGCCAAATCATGCCAATGTATTGCATTTAAAAACCGCTTGATATGTTCAGTGTTGTGATGGACGGAAGGCCAGTTTAAAAAGAGAAACTAAAACATGATCATATAATTATGGTGTAATTTATATCATTGATTATCTACTGCTGAAATTATTGTCCTACATTGTCCACCTTACACGGGTACTCGCGTCCTGTGACCGGACTCGAGTCTTGCTAGACTCAGCCCGTGCCCGAGTACTCGCGTCCTGTGACCGGACTCGAGTCTTGCTAGACTCAGCCCGTGCCCGAGTACTCGAGTCCTGTGACCGGACTCGAGTCTTGCTAGACTCAGCCCGTGCCCGAGTACTCGAGTCCTGTGACCGGACTCGAGTCTTGCTAGACTCAGCCCGTGCCCGAGTACTCGAGTCCTGTGACCGGACTCGAGTCTTGCTAGACTCAGCCCGTGCCCGAGTACTCGAGTACTTGTAGAGACCCTACAGCACTATATTCAGTTGTGTCAAAGTCTACCCATTATTCCCTCTCACATTTCGACCAGTCATAAGTTCCTCAGTACACACTTGCACAAGGTTATAATAAGGTTTTGTTTTTTGAAGGAAGGAAGGAAATCAGACCTTGCTTTTTAAGGTGCGCGGGTGCGATCGCGCTCGTAATTTCAATCTGGCGAGTGTTAAAAATAACGCACCTTGCACTTAACAAACAGCGCACATAAAATAATTTTGTATATTGATTGGCACTATTTACCTTATGTAGCTGATATTTACCGTATGTAGCTGATAGAAAGATTCATTTAATAATGCCAGAAAAAATATTACGAGAACGGTAGTGTCCATGCATTGCCATATTTTAATATATGACTGGTACTTACCTTTGCTATACAAATCGGAAAACACAGGTTTAACAGACACCTTCGAAGACGTGCCAATCCAATCAAAACTTCTTTGCTTATTTAATTTATTATTAATTAGAAACTGTCCATTTTTGTAAGGTAATAGATCACAACGTCTGATATGGATAACTCCTTTATACTGTCCATATAGTTAAGACAAAAAGAGAAAAGGGATTGAATTAAATAGTGGCTTCTGTAGCCTATACAAATGAACTCGTTATGGAAATCAGCAAAGTTGGTAAAACTGTCTCGATTAGTTAGCCTACAAAGCTTACGTGAGGTCCCAAAAATGGCAATTGTCTAATTCTATACTTTCTTTAAAAAAAAAGAGAAAAAAAGAAAGAAATGAAATTTAGATGGAATAATAAAAGGAAAACAAATGATAGTAGGTATGTAGGTCTATTATTTTTCTTTTTTTAATCTTTAAAAAAAAAATTCAAATAAAACTTCATTTAAATATTTATATTTCAGCCAGAGATTAATGAATGTGCAATCTAATTAAAATTAGCTCCACTATTACATGTGGATCTAACAGCAGCCCGTTGGGATATCATGTCCAAGTTGACCTTTCATTCGAACAATCAAAACCTTAGTTACAAAATCATGCCAGTAATTTGAAAAAAAGCTGAAAACATTTGGGATTATGCTGAGGGTATATGAAATGAATCGGGTGAATTACGAAGTATGCCGGAAACTAATTTCAGTATAATTTTTTTTATATAAAATGAGTTTCAAGACGGAAAAACCCCTGTGATAGTATAGCCATCAAATCTGTTTATACCAGTATACAATCCAGAGTTTATTACTTCACTTTTCCCCATTTTTTCAATATTGAAATAGACCAACATTTTTGTCTATTGCATAAATAGTCTCACCCGATATTTTTAGAATTTGTATGCTTCCGAATGATGCTATAAAAGGCGAAGTGTAATTGATTGATATTTAAATTGTTATTTATAGATGAAATGTCACATGGACATGGGAGTCCACACAATGCTGTTAGAGCTACTGGCATATACCAGTAGAGCTAATTTTAATCAGATTGATGAATGTGCATATGTTATTTATATATGTCCATACTATAGTAACAGTAAGCAATTTAATTTTTGTTTAATTTGTTAGAAAGTCACAGAGCATGTGACTGGAACATGATTTGATGTGCAGTACTCTGTAGCATATTGTCCAATCAGAGCTATATCGGTATCAGATTATTTTCACTCTTGGAATTCTGCGCACACACGGTGGTTTTACGCATATCTGATGATGGGGATTTTTTAGATCAATGATGTAACGCTGTCAGAGCCGTTCGTAACTTGTAGTGGTAGGTCAAATGACGTGTTACAAAATGTTGAGGAAGGGAGACTAGTTGCGTAATTGTTGAATTAAAAATGCCACGTGAATGCCAGTGTCCCAACCAACACTATCAATTAAAGTAATTGTAGGCCTACGTTTCACGAGTTATTTTTTTTTAAATGTTTTAATAATATGAGTCGGTAGTGCACACCTGAGATGCTTGGGTCGTAGTTCATGAACATCCTCCTCGGGACCAGTGGGTTTTTTCCCATCCCAACTATCCTAATCATGTTCGTTATACATAATAATGAAATTCAAGACAAGTTGATTCTTATATATGTTTAGCTGCACGTTCATCAAACCATCTAATACTGAAAAGGTATACATATAATTGTGTGCATCAAATTATCTGAATAGTACATGTAATTCAAAAATCTAATTGTCTGCATCAGTGTCTAGGCTTACATGTCATAACTATATTTCTATAGTACTACTCCTGAAACTTTTTAATAAATTATAACTCCATTCTTGAAAGAGAAAAGAAGTCAGTCAACACTAGTGAACCAAACAACATAAAATTATAAGAAAACATTGCTTTATTGGTTAATTTTTGCAACATATAACTCTGCATTTACATGTACCAATTACTTCATAAATTAATAATGCTTGGTTTTCACTCGCCTTAGCATTTTGATGAGTGCGACTTTTCACTCGCCTAAGCGTTTTGAGGTGTGCAATTTTTCACTCGCCTTTGTTTTTCAAAAGTCAAGGACTGGGAAATGTTTTATTTAACAATGCACTCAACATATTCATTTACAGTTAAATATGGTTAAGGACCACACAGATATTGAGAGAGGAAACCCACTGTTGTCACTTCATGGACTACTCTTTTCAATTAGCAGCAAGGGATCCCACAGACAGGATAGCACATACCACAGCATGTTTTTTGCTGTAGATATTTTCTTAATTACAGGAGTTAATTGTGTGATATAATTAAACAAAAGAAACTTTAAACTTTTAACATCTGAATTTAATCAAGAAGGAAAATGTGTAACTGACTAAGACAATGGCCAAATTCTAAATTGTATTTGTGTGCATGTGTGTGTGTGTGACACAATCTCTAGTATGAGTATGTTTGTGTGTGTGTGTGTGGGGGGGGGGGGGGGGGGGGCACAATCTCTAGTATGAGTATATTTGTGTGTGTGCATGTGTGTGTGACACAATCTCTAGTATGAGTATGTTTGTGTGTGTGTGTGACACAATCTCTAGTATGAGTATGTAAGTGTGTGTGTGTGGGGGGGGGGGGGGGGGGGGGGCACAATCTCTAGTATGAGTATATTTGTGTGTGTGCATGTGTGTGTGACACAATCTCTAGTATGAGTATGTTTGTGAGTGTGTGGACACAATATCTAGTATGAGTATGTTTGTGTGTGTGTGTGTGTGTGTGTGTGTGTGTGTGTGTTTGACACAATCTCTAGTATGAGTATGTTTGTTTGTGTGTGTGTGTGTGTGTTTGACACAATCTCTAGTATGAATGTTTGTGTGTGTGTGGGGGGGGGGACACAATCTCTAGTATGAGTATGTGTGTGTGGGGAGGGCAATCTCTAGTATGAGTATGTGTGTGTGTGTGTGGGGGACACAATCTCTAGTATGAGTATGTTTGTGTGTGTGTGGGGGGGGGGGACACAATCTCTAGTATGAATGTTTGTGTGTGTGTGTGGGGGGGGACACAATCTCTAGTATGAGCATGTGTGTGTGTGGGGGGGGGGACACAATCTCTGGTATGAGTATGTTTGTGTGTGTGGGGGGGGGGACACAATCTCTAGTATGAGTATATGTGTGTGTGGTGGACACAATCTCTAGTATGAGTATGTGTGTGTGGTGGACACAATCTCTAGTATGAGTATGTTTGTGTGTGTGTGTGTGGGGGGGGGGGCACAATCTCTAGTATGAGTATGTTTGTGTGTGTGTGTGTGGGACACAATCTCTGGTATGAGTATGTTTGTGTGGGGGGGGGGGGCACAATCTCTAGTATGAGTATGTTTGTGTGTGTGTGTGTGGGACACAATCTCTGGTATGAGTATGTTTGTGTGGGGGGGGGGACATAATCTCTAGTATGAGTATGTTTGTGTGTGTGGGGGGGGGGAGACAATATCTGGTATGAGTATGTTTGTGAGGGGGCGGGGCACAATCTCTAGTATGAGTATGTTTGTGTGTGTGGGGGACACAATCTCTAGTATGAGCATGTTTGTGTGTGTGTGTGGGGGACACAATCTCTGGTATGAGTATGTTTGTGTGGGGGGGGGACATAATCTCTAGTATGAGTATGTTTGTGTGTGGGGGGGGGGGACAATCTCTGGTATGAGTATGTTTGTGAGGGGGCGGGGCACAATCTCTAGTATGAGTATGTTTGTGTGTGTGTGTGGGGAACACAATCTCTAGTATGAGTATGTTTGTGTGTGTGTGTGGGGGACACAATCTCTGGTATGAGTATGTTTGTGTGGGGGGGACATAATCCCTCGTATGAGTATGTTTGTGTGTGTGTGTGGGGGGGAGACAATCTCTGGTATGAGTGTGTTTGTGAGGGGGCGGGGCACAATATCTAGTATGAGTATGTTTGTGTGTGTGTTTGGGGAGACACAATCTCTGGTATGAGTGTGTTTGTGTGTGTGTGTGGGGGGGGGGAGACACAATCTCTGGTATGAGTATGTTTGTGTGTGTGTGTGTGTGTGACACAATCTCTAGTATGAGTATGTTTGTGTGTGTGTGTGTGTGTGTGTGTGTGAGACACAATCTCTAGTATGAGTATGTTTGTGTGTGTGTGTGGGGTACACAATATCTGGTATGAGTATGTTTGTGTGTGTGTGGGGGGGGGGGGGGGTACACAATCTCTGGTATGAGTATGTGTGTGTGTGGTGTGTGGGGGGGGGGTACACAATCTCTGGTATGAGTGTGTTTGTGTGTGTGTGTGTGGGGGGGTACACAATCTCTGGTACGAGTATGTGTGTGTGTGGGGGGGGGGTACACAATCTCTGGTATGAGTATGTTTGTGTGTGTGTGTGGGGGGGGGTACACAATCTCTGGTATGAGTATGTGTGTGTGTGGGGGGGGTACACAATCTCTGGTATGAGTGTGTTTGTGTGTGTGTGTGTAGGGGGGAGACACAATCTTTGGTATGAGTATGTTTGTGTGTGTGTGACACAATCTCTGGTATGAGTGTGTTTGTGTGTGTGTGTGTGTGGGGGTACACAATCTCTGGTACGAGTATGTGTGTGTGTGGGGGGGGGGTACACAATCTCTGGTATGAGTGTGTTTGTGTGTGTGTGTGGGGGGGGGAGACACAATCTCTGGTATGAGTATGTCTGTCTCTCTGTGTGTGTGTGTGTGTGTGTGTGACACAATCTCTAGTATGAGTATGTGTGTGGGGGGGGGGACACACTATCTAGTATGAGTATGTTTGTGTGGGGGGGGGACACAATTTCTAGTATGAGTATGTTTGTGAGTGTGTGTGTGTGTGTGTGTGTGTGTGTGTGTGACACAATCTCTAGTATGAGTATGTGTGTGGGGGGGGGGACACACTATCTAGTATGAGTATGTTTGTGTGGGGGGGGGGGACACAATCTCTAGTATGAGTATGTTTGTGAGTGTGTTTGTGAGTGTGTGTGTGTGTGTGTGCGCGCACATGGGGAGGGAGGGAAACAAAGCCAGGTTTGTATCTTTATTAATATAAGAGTAAGACAGACATTTTTCATCCTCAAGTGGGTGGCCTGTGTCCACCCCATGTAGCCTTTTGATTTTAAATTAATGCTAAAATATACTAGTATTCACCAACTTCATCTTTAATTTGGATTTTTGTGAACATCGAACCCTGCACATATGGGACTGACCCCTTAAGTGCTAATCTTGCTCTGATGTATATATTCAGGGAACATTTTGTTCAGTATCACGTTGCAATTTGCTACACATGTTTGAGAGATTGCTACACAATTTAAAAAAAAGTAATTGCTAATCAACTTTCAATATTGGCTAGAAACATCGCTAATTAAGATTTTGAAAACAAAATATTCCCTGATCCTGCTTCATAATATACAGTACACTTCTATCAAAATGACTGCCACTGACCGTCATGTTCTATTTGGGTCTCACACCAGTGTTAGGAATAATTGGATTCCAATACAAAAGGTCATTCCAATAGAGAGTGGGAGTTGGACAACTCAGTAGCTCATAAACTGGATTTATGTGTGGCCATTATACAGATCTGTGGTATTTTTAAACCACATTTCTCCCACATGGAAAGATTACACTATATTCTTCTCTACATGACAAATGGTTGAAGGTTTTAGCCGCATCATCACTCTGGGGTAAAGCACTTACTGTTTTACAGTAAGGACAAAGGTGGTTGTTTGTTCGTTTGTTTGGTTTTTTAAATGTCTGTCAATATTATCAAAATAAACATAATTAATCATTAATTAATGTCTGGTAACCTTTTACATGTAGGCCATTATAAGTTATCATAAAATATGTGCCTGGTAGGCTAGTATAGATTCATTTTATTATTCCTATAAAATCCCTTTTCAGACAGACACATTGATACTTTGTTTTTCTTTCATATGTCACTATTATATGGTACTGACAATTGTATAAATTAATACATAATTATGTATCGTACATGTAGTTTTAAATGTACTGGTGCTTTTGTTTAATATTTTTTTTAGAGAACACAGTATACGCTGCACCATTCTTGGGATACAGCAGGGCTTCTAGATTATGGTAGTCCCACTCCTATGTCTAGTGATTTTCAATGTTTTGGCTAGTAAATAACTACTATTGCCATGCCCAACGGCTAGTGAAATTTTGATGTCAAATGTTGCAGTTAAGTCTATTTTATAAATATGAATATCCTGCCACCACCCCAAACCCCCCAATGTTGGTGATTTTAAGCTCTATCTCCCTCTTCAGGTGACATATCTGATTATTACTATTATTTAGTAAAATTGTATTAACTTAAAGTAAAGTACGGCCAGTGATTTTTTAATCGTGGCTAGTAAAAAATGTAAATCACTTATCCCATGGCTAGTGGATTTTATAAACATTCTCGAAGCCCTGGATACAGGTGCTAACTCCTGATAACCTGAACAACCACTAATGCAAAATACAAACACACCTTTAATTTTAATAAACCAGTAGCCTATAGTCAAATATTTTCATCAAAGATACAAGTATGTTGCCAAGTTTTTAATATGATGTAAGTGACACAAAACAGAGGAATATAGCTGTTCACTTATGACTGAAGACCTCGGCATAGGAAAAAAGGAGGGGCAGTGCTCCCATTACTAATTGCTCCCATTGTAAACCTAGATTATGCATGGGTAGACAGCTCAGATGTTATCATATTGATAACATATAATCTGAATGACAAAACCATATTCTGTGATCAAAATCCTATCTCTGTACAAGGTAGCCAAAAGGATATTTTAAACAGTCATGATTGCTTCCAAGATCCACTATCAGGTGCACATCCTTAGGACTGCCACTCCCCTAGAAGATATGTAACATCATGTTTCATCCATCTTGCAACGTCTGTACTAGTGTAGGACTGCCACTGCCAATACTATCTTAGCACAAACTTGCAAAGTATATGGCTCAATGGAATATATACAGCTGTGAAAGCATGCATTGTAAAACAAAATGTGATGATATCAGGTGTTCACGAAAGGTGAGCATATCCTGTCCCACCAGTGGCACCCATCATGAGCACCATCTACAGCCATCCCTTCTTAGCTTTCTGTCAGGAAATAATTTCAACCTATAGCAATAATTTCAACCTATAGCAATAATTTCAACCTATAGCAATAATTTCTGTTCACAAGCCAAAAACCTGCCATTGGTAAATCCCATGACCTCCAAACATTTGTATCACTGCTGTGCAGGGCTCACACTGCAGCAAACTTTAATAGGTTTAGCCAATTTTCAGTTATATATGTATAGTATTTCTGTGAAAAGTATCAAAATTATGACAAATTTGAGTAGCCCAACACTAAATTTTGTAGCCACTGTGTAAAAAAATTAGCAATTGGCTAATTGGGCAACGCCTGATGCGTGGTCGCTCTAGGATCGATCCCCATTGGTGGGCCCATGGGGCTATTTCTAGTTCCAGCCAATGCACCACGACTGGTATATCAAAGACTGTGGGATGGTGCATATAAAAGATCCTTTGCTACTAATGGAAAAATTTAGTGGGTTTCCTCTCTAATACTATATGTTAAAATTACCAAATGTTTGACATCCAATAGCAAATCAATGTGCTCTAGTGATGCCGTTAAACAAAACAAACAAAACTGGGCAAAGGACAGGGTGAGTCCATGGGTATAACAATTGGCATGATGCAGAGCTCTATTAAACTCCAGCCCTGCCATCTGAATCGTAAATGCTACCAATAGAATGTGACTAACACTGTAACAGCCACAGTACTGGAAGACATACACGTAAAGATGTAGAATGTTACCCTGGACTGCAATATAAGCATCATGCCCACATGTACGATGAACCGAAACATTCTTTCAGGCTTCACTGATTTTGTCTTACACCTGGCAAATGATTAAAGAAGCTCTTTACTACATCAGATTGACAGGGTTCATGTGTCTCGCATGTTTCACGCTCCATAGTTTTATGCCCGGAAATAATTCAAAGAATCTGTTTTTTGAGATGATTTTTTAAGACTATTAAAAGCTACAATCTTGCCGAGCTCCATCTTATAACAATTAATGTTATTTCATAATGCACAATACAAACACAATTCCAATTCTAAAAAACTTGTGTGTTTTCACCATCAAGTTATCAACATATATATTGTTAACAAAGGGCAGATCTAGATGTTTAAGAGATGGGGAGGGCAGTCTAAAAAATAACTTCTTGAACTTGTTATCTGTTTGATAGATTGAAAGCTATTTCACCCAACTACAGTAAGCTATTTCACTCTACTACAGTAAGCTATTTCACCCTACTACAGTAAGCTATTTCACCCTACTACAGTAAGCTATTTCACCCTACTACAGTAAGCTATTTCACCCTACTACAGTAAGCTATTTCACCCTACTCAGTAAGCTATTTCACCCTACTACAGTAAGCTATTTCACCCTACTACAGTAAGCTATTTCACCCTAATATTTTACCAATTCCAGTGTTTCATAATCTGAAAACTACATTTAAAGTTTGTTTTCTTTAACTACACCACTAGAGCACATCAACGATTTAAAGCATGTCAAACACTTGGTAATTTTGACATATACTATGTTATAGACAGGAAACCTGCTACATTATTCCATTAGTAGCATGGGGTCTTATAAGCATAATCTCAGACAGGACAGCACATACCATGGCCGTTGACTATTATATACAGGTGATCTAAGGTAGGCCAACATTATAAAACAAATCCATGATTTCCACATTTTAAAAGTATACTAGTATTAAAAGATGTAATTAATTTCCACACATTTAAAATTAGACAGAAACTAGTGCAGGGCGCACATTAAGTTAATACTTTTCTTAACATTTCTATGTCCGTTCAGACTAGGCAGAAACACGCCCCTTTAATATGAGAGTACAGTGTAACGGTAAATCGGTTAGACCGGCGTGCTTCAAAGCCTGTATTTCCCTCCGTATTCCACAGTCACACTGGCTATTTCTCATTAAGCCAAGTAACTAAAACAAGCCCGGAATTCGACCTTGATAAACACACATATATTCAGATATATAGGAACTCACCTCATTTCGAAATATGGCGTTTCAATCCAGATTTACAACTTTATCGAGTAACACGGAAATCGCAAAGAATGTTTTGTAGTTCTCTAGTGTCAAACATCAAACAAGAAAAGCCGCCAATGACCATCTCGACTTCGTGTGATAGAGACTTCTGACTTGGAATTTAAAGGTGTACTAACACACACACGGGCACACAATGTCCGTCTTCGTACTGACCATTTTAATGTCCGTGCTGTTGTTCTCGTGAAATCTCTGCGTATGTTACACCGATTTCCACAGCAGCCAAGCCCGTTTGATGAATCGGAATAGCCTATTATTAACCGCAGGGGTTTGTTGTGAGGTTAAAGGTCAATGTTTACGGTTAGCTAGCATGCGTCGTCACGTGACAGCAGCTGTACGTCCATTCATAAATTGGTGGTCGTTTCACTGCAAGTGGTAATTTCTGTTCGAAGATGTGGCTGATTGATTTAGCTTAAAATAACTATACTAGTGGGTGGAAAAGAGAGATAGGGAAGGAGAAAGACAGGCAAAGTGGGAGACTTTGAGAGAGAGAGAGAGAGAGAGAGAGAGAGAGAGAGAGAGAGAGAGAGAGAGAGAGAGAGAGAGAGAGAGAGAGAGAGAGAGAGAGAGAGAGAGAGAGAGAGAGAGAGAGAGAGATACTGCAGTGCTAGCAGGCAGATGGAATGAATTTATGTATAACGACACCCAGTACCAAAATATACATCGGCACGGGCGTAGGTAGGTGCCAACAAGTGGGGGTGGGGGTGGGGTGGGGGCTACAAAGTGGGGCCCCCCACGCTTCCTACGCCAGTGATCGGCTATTGGGTTAGCTCGAGACACGTCTAGCCCTCCACTTGTTGATATGTTTTAGGGGAGGGCTAGAGGCGACTCGTAGGAACCGGGGGGGGGGGGGGGGGGGAGGCACGTGCCCCCACTTGTGAGCCTTTTTTTTTTTTTTTTAAATCACATTAATGTTTGCCATTGTAACCAAAATGTGATATAGTTTATACCCGATCCGTCAGTGCTCCCCCCCCCCCCCACCAAAGTCGTTCCTACTGGCCTGACAAAGGTAAGTATGTATATGAATATGATTTAGACAGAGGGTTAGAGAGAGAGAGAGAGAGAGAGAGAGAGAGAGAGAGAGAGAGAGAGAGAGAGAGAGAGAGAGAGAGAGAGAGAGAGAGAGAGAGAGAGAGAGATTAAAATCAGGGATAATATAGTGTTTTCTCCAATTAACAAATAGGGCAGTTTGCCCCAGTCCCCTCCCTACCTAAGCAATAAACTAAAGTTAACACTAAACAAAATATTTTCTTTTTCACGGTCATGTGGGAGTATGAACCATTCTGTAATTCGGCTTTTTCCCCCGTCAGTAGCCGAATGAGGCAATTCTAAATTTTAAACAGTCAATAATGTTTACTGATTCAACATTAAAAATAACGTAAACATCTGAAACGATCTATTTTGTTTTCTGAGAATTTCAGAAAATAGTACAAAAATTATCCTCATGAAATTATAAATTTATTTTTTTATTATTTATTTTTTAAAGTTTAAAGTTCGTTTTGTTTAACGACACTACCAAAGCACATTGATTTATTAATGATCGTCTACTAGATGTCAAACATTTGATACATTTTACATTATTATTGTCTTAGAGAGGAAACCAGCTAAAAAATTTTCCACAAATAGGATAGCACATATCACGGCCTTTGATGCACTGGCTGGGACGAGAAATAGTTCAATGGGCCGACCTACGCATCAAGCGAGCGCTTTACGTCAAAACATTTACAACTAAAGAGTATTTACGGACTGGCGTTATTTAACATACAGGATTGCTTTATTTGTCTACATTGTTTTGTGACGGTCATCTGTACGAGATGACATGATATAATCTCTAAATGTCATCTTCTCATCCTCCCTCGTTTACTAATAGGCCTCATGAAAAGTACAAATTAACACATGCAATAATTTTAATAAACTCTTCTCAGAAAATATGTCGCTTTCACAGCTTGGCAATTTTAGTGTTTTCATTATGTGACGCAGATCCGATAGAGAAACCAGTTAAATCGGAGAAAATGAATGTCGCGTCACACATAATCTATTCCAAATGCTTAGTATATTCCACTTTTATAAAACTCAACATAAATTGATAACAATGATCAACATAAATAAATAAGTTAATAAATAAGTAAATAAATAAACTAAAATAAGATTTTAAAAAAGTATTAACAATAAACGTAAATAAATATTAATAAGGAAATGTTTTATTTAACGATGCACTCAACACATTTTGTTTTATGGTTATATGACGTCGGCCATATAGTTAAGGACCACACATATACTGATAGAGGACACTCGTTGTCGCCACTTCACGGGCTACTCGTTTCAATTAGCAGCAAGGGATCTTTTATATGCACCATCCCACAGACAGGATAGTAAATGCCACGGCCTTTGTTACACTATTTGTGGAGCATTGACTGGAACGAGAATTTGCCCAACGAAATATTAATAAATGCATGGACTATAGTAAATAACGAATTGATCGTTTACATTATTATTGGAGCTTTAAGAGTAGGAAGGTGCATGGCCACCGGTTTCTCTCTCACTAACCACTGACCAATAACCACTGACCTCACTGCCCTGATCAGACAACCTAGGTAGCCGATGTGTGAGACCGAGGCAGTGTGCCTGAACCTTAGTTGAAACTGAAAATGGTCTAGGGCCACGGGCGGATCCAGGAAATATTTTGGGGTGGGACTAAGGTGAAAGGGTACATTTGTCCAACTCGAGTAAAGGGCAACCCAATAAAATTATGTTTACCCCCCCCCCCCCCAAAAAAAAAGGAAAATAAAAAAGGAAAAAAAGAGAAAAAAAGGCACTTGAATATATTTAGGGGAGGGGGCTGGTCCTCTGCTCCCAGCTTTAGATCCGCCTCTGATGGTGATACGATGTTGACGGACATGATCAAGGGCGTAGGAAGGTGGCAAACAGTGGGGGGTGGGGGGGGGGGGGCACACACATAATATATAATTATATAAACCATTGCTGCTGCTATTGGATCAAGAAAAGTGTGGGGGTGGGGCATATGTCCCCTTGCTCCCCCCCTCACCACCACGCTTGCTACGCCAGTAATGATTGTACCAGAATTACAATGATGATAATATTAATACACATCTATAATTATCTTTCTACACAAATGAGATTTAAGGCGCCTTCGCAGAGTGTTATGCAACACGCGAAGAAACGTACTTTAATGACGTAGAGGTATTGTTAAGAAAGTAGCTAGAGGTGGCAACACTGCAACACATCCATCTCCATGGAAACAACAGCATTGGCATTCCCGTTAACATTTCGCCAGTGGTCAAGAGAAATTGACCAAGACGTAGATGTGAATTGTTCAGCACTTTTGACGTACTCTGTACGTTGTTACTGGTAACGCAATTCTAACACGTATGAATTTGAGCCAATAAAACTATAATAATAATAATATTAGTAAAAAAACCCAACAACAACCCACACACAAAGAAACAAAAGAAAACATTATAAAAAATAAAGAAGAAGAAAAGTGCGTGTCAGTGATAAAGGAATTTGAAGAGCGGTATGAGAGCGGTTACATTAATTTAAAGGAATGAGTAACAAGTATTAATGAGTGACATACAATGTCTATCAAAAAAGAAGAAAAGAGAGAAAAAGATTGTGCACCCCCTTCAGACCCTAGGTCCGCCCATTTAATGAATAGGGGGGGGGGGGGGGGCATTCCTTCCATAGGCAAACCACCTGACAGTGAGTGATTCATGACAACAGTCACCACCTTGTTATAACATCAAATTTAATGTACTCCAGTCTCTGTTTTGCGCAGATACTATATACTTTGAATGAGTTCAGGGTGTTGTTGTTCAGTTAAAAGTTTGTTAAAATTGGTTTTGTTTAACGACATCACTAGGCACGCCGGTTATTGGATGTCAAACATTTGGTAACATTAACATAATTATAGTCTTAGAGAGGAAACTCGCTACATTTTTCTATTAGTAGCAAGGGATCTTTTATATGCACCATCACATAAACATGATAGCAAACACCACGGCCTTTGATATACCAGTCGCGGTGCACTGTGTGGAACGAGAAATAGTCCAATGAGCCCATTGAAGGGGATCGATCCCAGACCAACCGCGCATCGAGCGAGCGCTTTGCCACTGGGCTATGTCCCGCCCCTTGTCGTTGAGAGTAGAGTTAGAAAAGCCGCCGTGTATCTTGGACCACACCCAGTCTACACTGGACCACACCCAATCTACACTGGACCACACCCAATCTACACTGGACCACACCCAAACCTACATCTACATTTAACAACTGCTGGTAATGTGCTGGGGTGTCGTTAACATCCTTTAACATCAGTGAGGTCCAAAACGTGATCCTAGTTTAAAAAAATAAATAAAATAGGTCAACGAAATTGCAGATATGTTCATCGACTGTACAGGTCCACTGTTTTGTCTTCGGAGAACGTACACTGATTAGATAGCCAGGGCATCAAGAATACTGTAGTTCATTTGTCAGAAAGGTCGGACGGTTTTGGAAATAATTTGACCAATCACACGAATAAGACGGATGACAGGTTCATTACTTTCACTTTGCACGTAATTTAGTTTCATCGGCCAATGTGACTGAGGTGAGAGTTATAAACTGGAAACTGTACGTTTGAACCAGTGATGCCGTATAACAGGAAAACCAATAGAACATGGCTGTGCAGACGTAGGAGTTCTGAACAAGAGAGTATACGTTTTAACTAATGGTACATAGGTCAACCAAACGAACGTGGTTGTACAGAAGTGACAATTTTAACCAAGAAAATGTACGTTTTAACCAGTGATAGGTACAACAGGTCAACCTAAAAAAACATGGTTGTTCAGAAGTGTGAGTTTTAAACAAGAAATTATACGTTTTAACCAAAGATACTGTATACTGTTTTTAGAGGTATATGCATTGTTAAGTCATGTAATGAATTTAAGGCTGGATTCATATCCCAATACTGATCTACAATCAAATTGAGTACACAACACAATGAACACCTGGGCCCGTGCTTATAAACGTTTTAGAGTCCAGACTCAATATTTAATGACGTCACACGCATACAATTTGTATGGCATTGTCGTAACATTACTGTCTCAGACTCTGTTAAGAGTCTCGAGTCCAGACTCTAAAATGTTTTATAAGCAACAGGCCAGGGCCCCGTTTTGCGAAGCGATCTTAGCGCTAAGATCAACTTAAGTACATAGCTACCATATGAACTTAAGGTGACCATAGTGCTAAGATCGCTTCGTAACACAGGGCCCAGACTATTACACCATTACCCGTCCACCCTTTGTCCTGGCCAGACAGCCCAGGTAGCTGAGGTGGGTGCCAGGATAGCTTTTTTATTGAACTCCGCATGGATTTCAGTATGACAATAAAGTTAAATGGATATTTAATGAAATAATAAATGAATGAATGAATGAATTAAAGAATGGTTTAAAGTTACTTGTCTTTTTCCAATTTCAACACTGTAGGGTATTCTTGGATAAACCATACCCATCTATATTTAAAAGTACGTTTTTATTAGGCAGACTCAGATATGTTCAACTATTACAGGTTTTGATTTTACTATCAACTTAAACATTACTTAAACTGCTTGCTGAATGTTTTAATTTGAGCAAACCCAGCGTGTTTGTGATACTGGTGTATGTAGTGGCTCAAAATTAGTCTTATGATCAACAAAACAGGTTCGTACCTCAAAATCTAGAGTTAGAGGCTTTACATTACAATTGTCTGTCTTCAATTATTGCTTTTGACAAATACAATGTGTTTCTGGTCTTCATGGTAATTGTAGTAGCACAAAATGCATTTTATGTAAACCCGAAACAGCATGTAGCTGGGAAATCAGGATCAGCGCCTTTAAGTGTGGAAGTAATATAAGTAAACCTGTTCCTAAATGTTAATGTGTTCTGTGTGCTTTATTCGTGTGGCGTCTACACAGGTATGCAGAACACGTGTGTCTTCTTAACCGACTCGTATAAAACGTCCAGCCCAATTACACGGTACGTAACTCGCTATACACTCCGATACCATAAACACAGAACCTACTTTAACCAGTCGCTCGACGTTTAACTAAACGTTGACGTCACCAGGAGTGGATCCGTTTAGAGAAGAAGGTGGGGACCATTTCGCCCAGGTCCCTAGATCACTTCTGTGGCATGTTATGAGTTCTGAGACTGTTTCTGCTATTTGTATTTTAGCTGCCAAAACCTGCCATAGCATTCTTAAATATCAACAATCCCTTTTATATCCTATGAGATGATTTATGTATAATATTTTAAATGTATATATTTTATTGTTTTATTTGTGCTGCCATTGTTTTAACTGTACTATACTGGACTGTTTACTTTATTTGTCTTTTGGATACTTTTAGCGAATAGTCTCTCATTACTCAGTATAGAGTGGCTCATTACAATTTTATAATTTATATTGCTTTTATATACATGTATATGCTAAATATTATTCGGTTGTTATGAGGTGAGACTTCTAAAAACTACCCGTCTGTCTGTCTGTTTGTCTAACGATCATCGTCTCGAAAGCTGGCAGTAGTTAGGGTTTCTGTGCATGTGTAAAGATCTTCTGGTGAATGATGGATTCAGCAATGTGAGAAGCAGGGCAAGATGGGCAAACAGAGTATCTCATAATGTGTGTGGAACATACATTCCAACACGTTGGTATCCATTTACAAAGGTCGGAGATTCGTAGCATTGACAGCATCATCTTGGTCTATGGTCGTTTTATAACTAACTCTAGTATAAGAATAATCACTCATGGAATTCAGCTAGGAAACGAAAATAGGACACAGAATATTTTTACATTATGGCTATTTGGAGTCTATCATGTGGTAACTTCAACATTTGGTCAAACTCGAAAGAAAACCACATCGAATAGCCTCCTACATGGTACCCACATTACAGAAGCGTAGACGGAGGGGTACGATTTTTTTTTTAACGAACCCCCATCCCAAATGAGGCTAAAACAAGCTTTTACAACATTATTAGGCTATTTAGGTGTCCAGGGAAAGTGCAGACAAAAGGGTCCTCTAGGTTCATATACGACCCCCCCCCCCCCCCCCCGGTTCAGACCTTGTTACGCCTTTGCACAACTTACTATTACCATATGTATTCATATATATGATAGTAGATACCTTGACTTTTAATATACCAGTCGCAACGCTGTGGGGTTGTGGGATTCATCGATAAGCAAGTTAAGTTTGCTACATACTGGTATATATCACAGTTGGACGCTTCCCTATCTTGCTGGATACATTCGTCGGTTCGTGAATTTATCGTAGACATTTTAGGAAACGTAGTCTTTGTGACTACAATCAATCGATCTAGGTCTGAACATATAAAATATCACTGCTTGTGGGAAAGGTGTTGATATAAAACACACCAGCCTTGGTGGTGTCGTGGTTAAGCCATCGGACATAAAGCTGGTAGGTACCGGCTCCCACCCAGTGCGAGTGTTTAACGACTCATTGGGTAGGCGTAAGACCACTACACCCTCTTCTCTCTTACTAACCACTAACACCTAATAACTAACCCACTGTCACGGACAGACAGCCCAGATAGCCGAGGTGTGGTGTGCCCAGGACAGCGTGCTTGAACATTAATTAGATGTAAGCACGAAAATAACTTGAAATGAAATGATATAAAACGTTATGATTTTGAAGTAGTACTAATATGCTATAGGGCGTATACTACCAAATCAAATCCCATAGACGACAATAGTAACATATGTGGCTAAAACTACCTGCAACGTATCAACCAACATAAAAGCCACAGATATAAATACTACCACCCCTCACCCTTAAAGTGAATCAGAAAAAATTGGGGGTCAAGCTGCTCATTTCTGAGAGAACGGGTAGCGTCTATGACTACCCTAGTTCCGCTCAAAATTTGAGGACTTGTTTTTACAGGTACCCCATACATGTTCCAAGCACAAAGCTACTTGGCACAGTGGTACCCGATGAAATAAAATTGCATAAATATTTAGCCCAGATGAAACTAATTTTTTTTACAACCAACACACTCACATTTATAACCAATCACAGGACTTGTGGTGTTCACTTCTCTATCAAAAGTTGGGTGCACCTCGAACTTTGACCCAGCCGGAAGTTATTTGGTTTAGTACTACCTATATAGCCACAGTCATTAAACGCGAATAACGAGGACGGGGAGAGTGGGTGGAGTGGGGGCTCATTTCACCCATATCTATTTGAAGGTGAGATAGAATATGTGTTACCGCAATCTAAATGATGAATTAATAACCACCCCACTCCGCTGCGGCTGCTGGTATCTACTGCAGCAGCTGCTGTTACACTATTAATATATGTTAAAACCTGACGCGGATTAAACAATAACAGGTGTAACTATACATTAAATTCTTTTGTATTTTCCTTTATGACTACGTAACCATATTATCTGCCATGACCCGACTAGCATCTGTTTGTTGGCACACTCATCACAGATAAGAGGAAAACAGGAAAACATCCCCCCCCCCCTCCAACACACACAGTGTTAGGCTTGTGGTTTAAGTATGTAATATAACTGTCTTGACACCTCTCTCGTTACATATCTCAGCCTAATCAAATACATGTAACACGCATTATTATACACGTGGTTCAAATTAAGTACTTCTGTAAATGAACGCAAACGCGTGTGCAGGAATTTTAGCGGGGGGGGGAGTCTAGACTTTGACGAGCGAAGTTTATGATAGAGGTGGGGGGGGGGGGAAGGGAGGGAGAGATATGTTCCCCAGGAAAATGTATTGAGAAAAAGAACATCAGCTTGAGCAGCAGGGAGGGGTTTCTACCCTCGAAACCCTCCCCTATACACGCGCCTGGAATGATGTTAAACAAGATACCAGTTTATTTTCACGAGGGATATAAATCATGTATATACCATACTTGCCATAAAGATTTGATAAAATGTACATAATAAAATCTATATCTGACCTGTAGAAATATTCAGTTTTGTTACATAATGAAATCTACATCAGAAGAGCTATTCAGTTACATGCTAAAATCTACACCCGACCTGTAGAAATATTCAGTTTTGTATCATAAAGAAATCTACATCTGACCTGTAGATATATTCAGTTTTGTGACATAAAGAAATCTATATCTGACCTGTAGAGATATTCAGTTTAGTGACATAATACAATCTACACCTGATCTGTAGAGATATTCAGTTTAGTGACATAATACAATCTACATCTGACCTGTAGAGATATTCAGTGTTGTGACATAATACAATCTACACCTGACCTGTAGAGATATTCAGTGTTTTGACATAATAAAATCTACACCTGACCTGTAGAGATATTCAGTTTAGTGACATAATACAATCTACATCTGACATGTAGAGATATTTAGTGTTGTGACATAATACAATCTACACCTGATCTGTAGAGATATTCAATTTAGTGACATAATACAATCTACATCTGACCTGTAGAGATAGTCAGTTTAGTGACATAATACAATCTACATCTGACATGAAGAGATATTTAGTGTTGTGACATAATACAATCTACACCTGACCTGTAGAGATATTCAGTGTTTTGACATAATACAATCTACACCTGATTTGTAGAGATATTCAGTTTAGTGACATATTACAATCTACATCTGACATGTAGAGATATTTAGTGTTGTGACATAATACAATCTACACCTGACCTGTAGAGATATTTAGTGTTGTGACATAATACAATCTACACCTGATTTGTAGAGATATTCAGTTTAGTGACATAATACAATCTACACTTGACCTGTAGATATATTCAGTTTAGTGACATAATAAATCTACACCTGATTTGTAGAGATATTCAGTTTAGTGACATAATACAATCTACACCTGACCTGTAGAGATATTTAGTGTTGTGACATAATACAATCTACATCTGACATGAAGAGATATTCAGTTTAGTGATATATTACAATCTACATCTGACATGTAGAGATATTTAGTTTAGTGATATATTACAATCTACATCTGACATGTAGAGATATTTAGTGTTGTGACATAATACAATCTACATCTGACATGAAGAGATATTTAGTTTTGTGACATAATACAATCTACATCTGACATGTAGAGATATTCAGTTTTGTGACATAATACAATCTACATCTGACACGAAGAGATATTTAGTTTTGTGACATATTACAATCCACATCTGACATGTAGGTATATTCAGTTTTGTCTATAGTATGTATTGCACTTTCTTAATCAAACGCTTCCAAAACAGGATTTTTTTGGTTCTGAAATATTTCGCTAAACGGGGGCGAGACGTAGCCCAGTGGTAAAGCGTTCACTCGATGCGCGGTCGCTGTAGGATCGATCCCCGTCGGTGGGACCATTGGGCTATTTCTCGTTTCAGCCAATATACCACGACTGGTATATCAAAGCCGTGGTATGTACTACCCTGTTTGTAGGATGGTGCATATAAAAGAACCCTTGCTGCTAATCGAAAAAAAGCGTAGCCCATGAAGTGGCGACAGCGGGTTTCCTCTCTCAATATCTGTGTAGTCCTTAACCATATGTCTGACGCCATATAACCGTAAATAAAAGGTGTTGTGTGCGTCGTTAAATAAAACATTTCTTTCTTTCTTTCTACTTCGCTAAACCGTTCAGGATTTTTTAGTTGTGAAATATTTCACTAAACCGTTCAAGCCTATTAACCAAATGTACGAAACTGTCCATTAGTTATAGTACTACAATCTACGTTTATAATCTACACACAACGGTACACAATGGTACATTGAAGTTCAGTTTAGGCCTCAAAAAGGTGATTTCGTAACCCATCATTAACATGTAAATGATGCCATAAATTCGATTCGAAAACGAAAAATGGGTTACGCAAACTATACTTAAACGAGCGACTCACGAACGAAACTATCGCTTTTCAGAGGCCTGCTCTTGGTCTTAGGTCTCTGATCTAACTTCTAAATTTTTATTCCAAATTCCGCCCACCTCAAACTTACTCCCTTCCCCCCACCCCCACCCTTCCTGGCCCAAACGTAGTCACTGGCGATCGGTTAAGCCCGTGACAGGCGTATGCGAAACCTTCGTGGTATATGTGCACGTAAAACGATTTCCGCTCTAGGTGGGAGCCAGTACCGGGAGGCGAACCCAGTACCTACCAGCATTACATCCGATGGATTAATCAACAGACACATGACCTGTTTTTGTGTATACCTGTTAAAGGTAGGGTCAACTCAAACAAGAGCCTTATGTGTTGGAAAGATGCATACCCGGACCACCAACACATACTGACACTTTAAGAAATGAAAAACGCGTAATCAAACACATTGTCCTGGGCACAAACCTCAGCTATCTGGGCTGTCTGTCCACTACAGTCGGTTAGTGGTTAATGAGATAGAAGTCAGTGTATTGGTCTTACAGAGATCTACACACAGAGCCGTGGGAGCGGGTACCAGAATGCGAAACCAGTACCTCCCAGCCTCAAGTCTGATAGGCCGTCTGTTTAGGATAGTGGGTTGGTGGTTAATGAGAGAAAAGTCAGTGTAGTGTGCTTTTCACAAAGCGTTAAAACTCACTCTGGTTGGAAGCGGGTACCAGGATGCGAACCCAGTACCTCCCAGCCTCACGTCGGATCGGCTGTCTGTTTAGGATAGTGGGTTGGTGGTTCGTAAGAGAGAAGTCAGTGTAGGGGCCTTCCCACAGAGCGTTAAAACTCACTTTGGTTGGAAGCGGGTACGGGGTTGCGAACTCAAAACCTACCAGCCTTACGAACGAATTACTTAACGAGTCCATACATGGTACACCAGTAATCGCCAGATTGGTCTCCTGCGTCATCAATACCGTAACTCCGGAATCCCGCTCTCTGAGTTTTGGTTAATTTTAGATTGCTACCAGTGGACCGTTTAATGGAGCGTGAAACGACGTACCAGTGAACCGCGAGTCTTCAGAAAGACAGGCCCATAACTCTGAACTGATGAACTGCTGATAATGGTGTCCACTCCATTCACACGCCACAGTGCAAGGAAGGACAAATTAATACGCGTCTTACAAGGAAGGTGGCGGATGCTGCCCTACGATTGGACGAAACTGTTACTTCCTTTTTCATAATATGACGTTGTTTTTGACAGATTTAATAGTTTTACCGAATTATAGTACTTTTTTTCTGTCTTATAATACAATGACTTTTCTGAATGACTTTTTTTTGTCTCCCGATGTGTTTTACTGAATTACGCAAATTCGTTTTTCTCTCTGGCGGAAGACTATTAAGTGTGGTTAATGTGTTATTTAACTCCGCAATGACCGTCACAAACAGACGTGTTTGTCAATATGGCTATAACTGTTTCGCGTACTTTAACAAAATAGCGCTGGTTAGTCATTCATTAACCTTTAGGTTTTCAGTTGTTTTTCCACACAAGCTGCATGAAACAATGCTGTAATATGCGTAAAAAAACCCACATTATAAGTGAACTATCTGAACTCGTAAAACAAGTTGCAGAGATATTTCGGTTACTATAAAAAGTCCATTTTATTTTAATTTATTTTCGTGCTTTTATTCAAGTAAGGTTTAAGCATGCTGTCCTGGCCACACACCGTAGTTATTTGAGCAGTGTGTAAACTAGTCTGGGAGTGGCAGTCTCCTTTATAGCGGTGCAAGAGGGATTAAATCTCCAGTAAAGGTTTTCTTGGGAGTGGCTGTCCTATGGACGAAGCACTAAATAGATATTCATGGATTCATCCATTATTTTACCAAATACCCAATTGACTCTGCACTGTGCAGAGATACGGCCCTGATCTTGTGTTATGATGTTGTTTTCAAAGAATCTAAAGACTGCGTCTTGCTGTGACAATTTGATGCGCGCCAACATTTTAACAATGTTATAGTTTTGTATGTCCAGTCTAGAAATGCATCCTACCGAATAGGATGTCTTAATAATTCAACAACCAAGTTCGCAAAACATCGTAAAGTTAATTTTGCACGTAAATGCACGACAAAATCACAATTCGTTTTACTACTAAGAGTAGTTTGAAAGATATTTATTTCATTTACTTTCGTCCGTACAGTGCACCAACTTCAGCAATGATGCAATGTTCTGCGTAAAATAGATGTCAAACACATTTAAACTACGTGTAAATGTAAGACAGATATAAGTTCTAGTCGCAAACGTCCAGTATTTTGTGAAACTGGCTCCTGAACCCTTTAACAGATCTCAAACGTGAGCATTTTTCTGATAGCCACATACAATTTGAGAATCTGTTTTATTGGTAAGTGTCAGATGATAACTGATAATACACTACGAACCAATACTATTTTGACATGACCTAAAACAGATGACTATTTCGACATGGCCTGTGTGACGGTACATGCTCTTAATTTCTTTTCGGCTGTGGCGATATTAATTGTTTTAGAGGACCGTGTGCAGTTCCAAATGCACTTAGCCCAGATGGGCAACTTGTTACGTGATACCTTTGCGCGACGGTCGTCGAGCTTTTCTAATACACACCTAGCGCAGGTGTGGAGGCCATGTGGCCAGTAGTTACGTAATAACTCCGCTAGTGCTGTTTATGACCAGGGGATTGCTCGCGGAATGGCGACAGCCAGTCTGACGATCAGAGAAAAATATGCCGGCGTGGTGGCTGTGGAAAATCCACATGATACGTGAGGTACCGCCTTGTACCCCCAGGCGATATTCGCTGTCTCTGAGAGTTTTGAATAAATAGCTAGGGTTTTAGAGATATCGGGGAGAAACATATTGGAAGGCTCCAGGGAACGTTAGTCCGTTTGGACTTGGTAAATATCATTTCTGCTCTGTTGTATAACCTTGATGTGATTGATGTGACTTTAAATATTTTAATACTGTATTATACCAATATTATTTAGACGGTGCTGCCGGTCATCTGACGCAGTAATCTGTAGGCTCACTGTCCTAAATAATTATAAAAAGCTTAACCAGTCATCCTAGAGGACCTAGGTAAACTGTAGGTTATTGTCTTTATTGTGATAGGTACCAGTATTAATTCTGTGTTACAAGGTTACTGAATGAGTAGTTAAGGGTTAATTAAAAATTAACCAGTTAGGAATAGAGTTGTAATTCCTTTATTAATTAAGTTCTCCTGGAAGCGTTTCTCAATTATCACACGTGTGGGTGTTGTGTCACGGTGAAGTGATTAGCATATTGTGTAAACTAGACACCTAGAGATTAACTAATTAAGTGATCAGTTCTGGGTTGTTATTATTTGTTGTTGTTAATTAACTACTGCGGCAGTACATTTGTCAGCGTAGGTTAATACAGATTCCAAAGTGTATTGTGTTTTTGTTGTGTTTTCTAGTGAACTAAACGTGCTATAATAATATATACTTTATATAAGATCTTATCTCTGATCATACCTAGACGAGCCACAGCGGGTATAGCTGCCTGTTACAGAGAGATCTAATAGATATACAGTTAGGAGAGATATTTGGACAATCGTGTTTCATTCAGTTACGGGTATTATAGGATCCCCGTGACAGGAGTAGAAAATTGGGGCGCTCGTCCCGGATCTGAAACGGGACATGCATATTTAAAAAAAGTATTGTTTGTAAATGGGGGCTTTATAAATTATTTTTACAAATAACTAGAAGTAGCAACGTTGTTCACTAGAAAATTAATTAATAATAAGTGCGTCATATCTAAACATGGATAAGAATTTGCTGGATAGGCCTACGCTCAGTGTAGTGGAGATTAAGCGAGCACGTAAGGCCGAGTTAGTTGAAATCGCGGGTGAGCGAGAAATTGATTTAACATCAGCTAAAACCTTAGGAGATATAAGGACAATTATTATCCAGGAAGTTTTTGGTGATAGTCCTGTTATGGAAGACAGTGAGATTGTTCCAGAGATAGAGATAAATGAGTTAAGTGTGGAACAACAATTAGCTTTTAAAAAGCTTGAGTACGAAAGAGAAGAACGTGCATTAGATAGAGAGAGAGATAGAGAGAGAGAGAGAGAGAGAAAGGAGAGAGAGAGAGAGAGAGAGAGAGAGAGAGAGAAGAGGATAGAGAGAAAGAGATAGGGATAGAGAGAGAGAGAGAGAGAGAGAGAGAGAGAGAGAGAGAGAGAGAGAGAGAGAGAGAGATAGATAAAGAAGAGAGAGAGAGAGAGAGAGAGAGAGAGAGAGAGAGAGAGAGAGAGAGAGAGAGAGAGAGAGAGAGAGAGAGAGAGAGAGAGAAGAGAGAGATAGAGATAGAGAGAGAGAGAGAGGGATAGAGAATTCCAGTTAGAAAAATTAAAAGTGGAACATGAGTTAAAGTTGAATACTGAAGAAGTCAGACGAGAAGTAGGAAATGGGTTTAACATGTCGGAGGCTTATAGATCAGTGCCTGTATTTGATGACCAGGAGGTAGATATGTTCTTCCAACTTTTTGAACGGGCCACTAAGCAGCTAAATTGGCCGCAGTCTAAGTGGACATTGTTAGCCGTGTCTAAGTTTAAGGGGAAGGCTAGTGTAGCTTATTATAATTCAATGAGTGATGAGCGAGCAAGTCAGTACGACCTAGTTAAGGCGGCAGTGTTGAGGGCGTATGAATTACGACCTGAGGATTATCGTTTACGGTATAGCGAGTTGAGAAAAACGCAGGGTCAGTCTTATAGTGAGTTTGTGGCTAAGAAGGCAGGGATGTTTGATAAATGGGTGGTGTCTCATCAGGTAGAGTCATATACCGAGTTACGGGAGTTGTTGATCTTACAGGACATTAAAAATGGATTACCAGTTAGCTTACGTATTCATTTAGAGGATCGTGATGTCAAAAAGATAGAGGAGGCAGGCATAGTGGCAGATGATTACGTGTTAATACACAAAGCTCAGGCAGTACAGGGTAGCTCTTTACAACAGGGTGATAAGAAGAAATTTCAGCCAGGTTTTTCCCGGGAAAGTAACTATCGGGGAGAGTCATCTAGTTGGTCAGCTAGTCAGGCAAGGAATGCACCTGGTGGGCAAAGTAAGGATAAGCCTGCATTATCAGCCAATGCACGAACTTTTCGTCCACATTGCAGTTACTGTAAAAAGGATAACCATCTTGTCGGGGACTGTTTTAAAAGGAAACGCGATAATGCGCAAGTGGTCGGTTTAGTGAGGTCAGCTCCGTTAGCGAGAGAGTTAATGGTTAGTCCCTTGGCAGAGAAAGTAAACCCGTATGTGTCCACTGGTATGGTTTGTGATGTGAAACAAGAATTGAGTCCTAAGGCAATATCAATCTATCGAGATACCGGGTGTAGTCAGTCGCTTATAACGTCAAAGTGTTTAGCTGGTATTGAAAATTCAGATACAGGACGTAGTTTGGCTTTAACCTCAGTTACTGGAGAAAATATGGTTGTCCGGTTACATAACGTTTTCTTGTGTTCGAAGTTTGTGACGGGACCAGTCATTATGGGTGTTGTGAAGGACTTGCCTGTTGAAAACATAGGAGTTTTGTTGGGTAATGATTTGACTAGTCAGTGTTGTCAGCCGAAATGTGACCAATTGTTAATTAAAGACAGCCCTTTACCAATAGAAGAGTGTGAGGTTGATGAGATTAGATATCCTGCGTGTGTAAAGACTAGGGCTATGGCCAGAAGGGTAACACGAGACCCAGAGGATATTTGTGATTTGTCTGATACGTGTGTGAGCCATGAAATTGGAGTGGATGAGGTTATCAGTAAAATGGTAGATAAGTCAACTGAGGAATTAAATGTGGTGGAACCTGTTGATCTCCCGCAGAGGGGAATTGAACCAGTTGTGTTTGATAGAGGGGACTTACCTTGTAATAGACAAGAGTTAATTCTAGAGCAGGGGGCTGATCCAAAATTGTTGGCAGCTCGCACTACATTGTTAACAGAGAGAGAGATGGAGGATCAGATGTCAGGTTATGATATGGACAAGGGAGTATTAATGAATAGGAGAGTGCCGGATAGAAGCTAGGAAGCAACTGAGCCATGCTCAGAGCAAAATAAAATCAGTGTTTGATAGGAAGACTAGGAGTCGGGAATTTAAACCAGGGGATAAGGTGCTGCTGTACCTTCCCATTAAACGGGGTTCATTGCAGAACAGGTATTTCGGGCCCTATGTTGTGCACAAACGGGTTAATGAGACAGGGTATGTGATAAACACTCCTGATAGGGTTAGGAAAAGTAGGTATTGTCACATCAATTTGCTAAAAGGTTATTTTGACAGACTGCCGATAGTTCCAGTACTACCTGTCCAAATTGAGAGTCACTCAATTTCCTGTGATGACGTCAAGACTGCAGAGATCAAGTTAACCAACAGCCAGATTATAGCAGACTTGAGCCCCCAGCGAGCAAAGTTGACTACGTTGAAACAAGACAATGTTTCCATTTGTCAGGACCTTCCAACGGTTACTAATACCTTAAGCCAGGATGTGCGCCTGGAACCCAACGCTACACCGATTCGACAGCATGCCTATCGGAGAAAACCTGGAAAACGTGCGACACTGAAAAAGAAAGAAACGAAGTTCCAGTGGTCAGGTGAATGCGAGAAGTCATTCAACCGTCTCAAGCAGATGCGCTACTCGTCTCCCGTGATGGCAGCACCAGACTACCGAATGCCTTTCAAGCTAGCTGTGGATGCCAGTGACGTGGGAGCTGGAGCTGTGCTGTTCCAGGAAGACGAAAATGGACTGGACCATCCTGTAAGTTTCTTCTCCAAAAAGTTTGACAAACACCAGGTGAACTATTCCACTATAGAGAAGGAAGCTTTGGCAATGGTACAAGCTCTGAAGCATTTTCAGATCTACGTGAAATCGGCAGTGCATCAAGTGGTGGTCTTTACTGATCATAATCCGCTTACCTTCATTCACAGAATGAAAGCCACCTACCAGAGAGTTTTGAGGTGGAGTCTTCTTCTGCAGAATTCCCAATTACCATTGAACATATCAAGGGCACATCCAATGTAATCGCTGATGCCCTGTCCCGAAGTTGAACGTTATGATAATGTGTTGACATTCTTTTTGATTTCTGTTTTGTTTTGTTATATATATATATTTATATTGTATACCAGGGACTCAGAGACTCAGTGTGATTACTGGTAGTCACCTTATTATTACATGTGTTATAAATGCCCGTATGCGTCGGTTAACGCACCTTTTTGTTTTAATGTAGTATATTTCCCTATTCCTAGAGTAGAGGAAATATCCTTTTTGAGGTGGGGGTGTGTGACGGTACATGCTCTTAATTTCTTTTCGCCTGTGGCGATATTAATTGTTTTAGAGGACCGTGTGCAGTTCCAAATGCACTTAGCCCAGATGGGCAACTTGTTACGTGATACCTTTGCGCGACGGTCGTCGAGCTTTTCTAATACACACCTAGCGCAGGTGTGGAGGCCATGTGGCCAGTAGTTACGTAATAACTCCGCTAGTGCTGTTTATGACCAGGGGATTGCTCGCGGAATGGCGACAGCCAGTCTGACGATCAGAGAAAAATATGCCGGCGTGGTGGCTGTGGAAAATCCACATGATACGTGAGGTACCGCCTTGTACCCCAGGCGAAATTCGCTGTCTCTGAGAGTTTTGAATAAATAGCTAGGGTTTTAGAGATATCGGTGAGAAACATATTGGATGGCTCCAGGGAACGTTAGTCCGTTTGGGACTTGGTAAATATCATTTCTGCTCTGTTGTATAACCTTGATGTGATTGATGTGACTTTAAATATTTTAATACTGTATTATACCAATATTATTTAGACGGTGCTGCCGGTCATCTGACGCAGTAATCTGTAGGCTCACTGTCCTAAATAATTATAAAAAGCTTAACCAGTCATCCTAGAGGACCTAGGTAAACTGTAGGTTATTGTCTTTATTGTGATAGGTACCAGTATTAATTCTGTGTTACAAGGTTACTGAATGAGTAGTTAAGGGTTAATTAAAAATTAACCAGTTAGGAATAGAGTTGTAATTCCTTTATTAATTAAGTTCCCCTGGCAGCGTTTCTCAATTATCACACGTTATTGAACGAGTAGTAAGGGTTAATTAAAAATTAACCAGTTAGGAATAGAATTGTAATTCCTTTATTAATTAAGTTCTCCTGGAAGCGTTTCTCAATTATCACACGTGTGGGTGTTGTGTCACGGTGAAGTGATTAGCATATTGTGTAAACTAGACACCTAGAGATTAACTAATTAAGTGATCAGTTCTGGGTTGTTATTATTTGTTGTTGTTAATTAACTACTGCGGCAGTACATTTGTCAGCGTAGGTTAATACAGATTCCAAAGTGTATTGTGTTTTTGTTGTATTTTCTAGTGAACTAAACGTGCTATAATAATATATACTTTATATAAGATCTTATCTCTGATCATACCTAGACGAGCCACAGCGGGTATAACTGCCTGTTACAGAGAGATCTAATAGATATACAGTTAGGAGAGATATTTGGACAATCGTGTTTCATTCAGTTACGGGTATTATAGGATCCCCGTGACAGCCTGACATATATTTATATTTCGACATGGCCTAACACAGATGACTATTTTGACAGGGCCTAACACAGATGACTATTTTGACAGGGCCTAACACATATTACTATTTCGACATGGCCTGACACATATGGATATTTCGACATTGCCTAAGACACAAGACTATTTCGACATTGCCTAACACACATGGATATTTCGACATGGCCTAACAGACATGGATATTTCGATATGTCCTAACACACATGGCTATTTCGACATGGCCTACCACACAAGACTATTTCGACATGGCCTACCACACAAGACTATTTCGACATAGCCTACCACACAGGACTATTTCGACATGGCCTAACACACAAGACTATTTCGACATTGCCTAACACACATGGCTATTTCGACATTGCCTAACACACATGGCTTTTTCGACATGACCTAACACACATGGCTATTTCGACATGGCCTAACACACATGGTGTCCTATTTCTCGCGAATTGTCTTGCGAAATATATTAATTTCGAATGTTTATCAAATCGTGGTGAATTTGATAACCTGTTTTATTGCTTTCACCGTGGAATCGAAATGTTTTATTGTATTATCCTTTGGCCTATATATGTGACCTAGTTTTGGTAGGATCATTATGATCTATGCAAACGAATGAGTACCAGTCAATCATTTAAATGTGTGTAATAAGAAGCAATAAAATAACAGGGGAAATGCGGATGCCATGATGGACGGCGGTTAAATTATGTGTTACAGTCTATAACAACCATACAAAACACTGGCGATGAACGGGTTCAGAACTCTAAAACTGTGTAAGAACATTCAATAATTCAAAAACACTGACCTGGTAATACCGTTGTAGGAAATATTAGCCCATTTAGAAACAGTATCGGAGTGCGACATGAATGATTTAAATATCCAGATCTCTGGTTGTTAGAATTATTATTATTAGCCTATTTAGAAACAGTATCGGAGTTCCACTGAAATTGTCGTTAATGTCAAGATGATTTCAATAAGCGTATAGAACGTGGAAACTGACCCACCCCCAACCCCCACCCCCAGTGTTGGAGAAAATCCTCAAATTTGGGCAAAAACGATAGACATATTCGAGCAAAATGAGCTGGTCTGAAACCTTGTTACCATGCATTTCAATTATTCTATCCACAATATTATTTTAATCCATGCAAAATGCGTAGTGATTAGTTTGTAACCATATATAGCTGTTTTGCAGTAAATCTAACATGAAACCGGGCAGTTTAGTCCCCCCCCCCCCCCTCCCCCCCCTACAAAAATAGATCCGGAAACCCGTATGCCTATGATTCCGGGTAAGAGCGTCCTTTCAACGATATAATTTACATATTAAAGAGATTTTCTTGTTGAGAGTATCAGTATCAGTGAATGCAATGAGTTTCTGATAGTCCTGTTATTTATAACAACATTTCGAACTTCATTTTATTTCCTAATATAAATATTTATTATTTCGTACACGTGTATGAAATAATTTGAATGTACAAGTCCAGTTTGTGCTACTAACAATGCTACAACGTTCAGAAATACATTGATTATAGATCTACAGACACTGATATTCTAAACAGGGATTTAATAGTCATTTCAAAACAAAATCTGAAATGATCTTTAAAAGGGTCGAGGTGTAGCCCAGTGGTAAAGCGCTCGCCTGATGCGCGGTCGGTCTGGGATCGATCCCCATAGGTGAACCCACAGAGCTATTTCTCGTTCCAGACATTGCACCACGACTTATATATCAAAGACGATGGTATGTGTTATCTTGTCTGTGGAATGGTGCATATAAAAGATCCCTTGCTGTTAATGGAAATATGTAGCGGGTTTCCTCTCTGAGACTATATGTGAACATTATCAAATGTTTAACATCCAATAGCCGATGATTAATGCACCAATGTGCCCTAGTGGTGTCATTAACAAAAACAAACTTTAACGTTTGCTCTTTAGAAAACTGAAATCTCAATTACCATTTAGCACGCCAGATCAGATCAAATCTAATCTATTTTGTGAAAATAATTTTATGAAGAAACCCCCTAAAAACCACATGCCTGAGCTAATATTTTGATGGAGTCGTTAAAACCCCTCAAGTCGTCGGAGATGTGCTACAAGGGCATCAAATTCACGACAGTCTGTGTTTGGAAGTTTGATTTATGTCTTAGTGTGAACTAGGTCGCTGAAAGTAAACAGAAAAATACCAGTACAGGAATTGCGCTTAAGGAGATTTATTTCGACCCGGTCATCCTGTAAGTAAACATTTATTACATGCTACATAATTATCCTCCTAATTATGTACTCGACAAGATGTGAAGAATGTAATATTTGAAGTCAAAAGCTATGTTTTAGTCAGAAATTCTAGTGAAGAATTTAAGATTTGAAGTGAAAAGCTATGTTTTAGTCAGATATTCTAGTGAAGAATTTAAGATTTGAAGGAAGGAAATTATTTATTTAACGACGTTAACATTTGAAGTGAAAAGCTGTTTTAGCCCGAAATAATCTAGTGAAGAATTTAAGATTTGAAGTGAAAAGCTATGTTTTAGCTAGAAATAAGCTATCATACAGCAGTGCACCGTAGGACCAAGTACCTTTAAATGGTAAACATGTGCTTGTCAATAGGCTTTAAAGGTACATACTCTCCCGCGTTTTGCGCCATTGTGATATGTTTCCGACTAATAAATCTCTTTTTAACGAATTAAATTACATATTAAATACATTTTCTTGTTAGAATATACGGGTTTGTATATGCAGTGTGTTTCTGGGCGTCCTAATGTTTGTTGTAGCTAATGCTAGGATAAGACTGTTAACTGTCACGACGAAGTTGGCCAACTCAACGGTAGCGTTGTAGTTTTTCCAACTTCCGACTTAAGACGGGTGCGCTCAGATTAACAACTAGATGGGCGTAGAAGTTGTATACGACGAGAATCGTGTTGTAAGAGCGTTCAGACTAGCAAGTGGACAGTCGTAGAAGTCGTGACAGAAGAAAGTTGACCAACTGTGCCGTAGCAGTTGGTAGTCTGAGACTAGTATAGCGCCAATTGTATTTTAACTCCCAGTACTTTCGTACGTATAAAACAAAACATATTGGAAACTAAAATTAAGTTTTGGCAATTACCAACATGACGACGATAAAAAGAAACAAAAACAAAAAGGGGCAAAAAATACACCTCTTCCAAAAAACAACAACAAAAAAAAAAAACCCAACAAAACAAAAACAACAACAACAAAAACAAACAAAAAAACAAAACAAAATACACTCTGATTATACAGTCTGATCTGCTAAATGAGAAAATGTATCTTTAATACGTCATGTTAGTGATTAGAAAGACTCCATTAGTCAGTGGCGTATTAATGGCAGCCACGTCGACACTGTCTCTTTAAGGAAACTCATTTCTTACTCTGGGAATAATTAAGCATTTGCGAAACACTTTTCGTGAGCTAAGTACCACACATACGCTCATGCACTGAACCATCTCCGTAACACCACACACAAGACACGAACTATATTGCAGAATTCTCTTGAAAGTATCAAATAACATGCACACGAAACGAAAAGAAAAACATTGTATTGTGGGTTGCCAGCGGTACTAATCATTAATAAGCGCGTTTCGTGTAAACAAGCCATTGTCTTGGGACAAAGCTTCGCTTTAATAACGTTCGCAAGAAGTAGTATACGGTGACTAACAGGACGTGGCTACCTATTATCTAAAATAACGAAGTATATTAATTAACGTGCTACCTACGAAGGTAGAAAGTCAAGCGGATGTTGTCGTCTTAGAAGAGCTCATTAGTAGAGAGACTGTCCAAACACGCTAACAAAAGGGCGTGTATGTTGTCAAGGCGAATCCCATATGTGCCTTAGAAGCTGTTGCTCTCAATCTTTAAACCAAACTTTAAACCAAACTTTTAAACAGACCTACTACAAACCAGTTACCCGTGGAAAAGACACCAAGTTTAGTTCGTCTATCAATCTTAACACATTTGAATAAAGTGTTTTTGTTTAACGACGCCACTAGAGCATATTGCTTTATTAATCAACGGCTATTGGATGTCAACCATTTGGTAATGTTGACATATTGTCTTAGTAGCAAGGGATCTTTTATATGCACAATTACACAGACATGACAAGGCATACCATGGCCTTTAATATACCAGTCGTGGTGTACTAGCAAGAACGAACATTATGATAAAGTTACAATAGATTAAAACAAGGATGACCAGAAACATTTGAGATGTACCGAACTGGATAATTTAAACAATAATGTCGGATTTTAATTATCAAAAACTGCTCTAATAATGAAGAATACGCCGAAGTGTGTTAAACCGAGAGTATGTCACTTTAAAGGTGAATTAAAGAGAGCAAGAGAGAGAGAGAGAGAGAGAGAGAGAGAGAGAGAGAGAGAGAGAGAGAGAGAGAGAGAGAGAGAGAGAGAGACGGCTAGAGAGTATGTGTGTGTGTGTGTGTGTATGTGCAACGTCAATGCTCTAGTTTTGGATGCAAATGGATTCCTGTTTATCTACACAACTTCTAATCTGCATCAAACTTGTTATCCTCAGTAATATCCTATACTATAACTAGTTCAGATCAAATCCAGGGTTAGCAGTAATAACATAGTAGCACAATAGTGACTTTTACACTAAAATTGTAGTTCAAAGCAAATCTCATAGACTACCATAGTAAGATGTCTCTAGCACAATAGTGCCTTGTACACTAATCATTTTAGTTCAAGGCAAATCATACTAGTATATGGTTATAACTGCTATTATCCTCTAACTTACCCATAACATCCATGTTATAAACCCATTTGATATTTACCATTATTAACTCGGTTAATGATGTTTTGCTGTCAATGGTCATTTGTTTACAGCCAACAAGGCTCGTATACCTGAGCATAACATTTTAATGAGATTTCGTTGAAGAGCGTGACGTCAAACTACATTTGTGCTAATCGCGATGACGGTGAGGCGACTTCAGAACTTTCATTAATTTTATTAACTAAATATCGAATTAAAATGTTCTTTTAGAAGTGTTATATGATAAATAGAATTCGCTACTTGTCAATGTAATCCGTATTAGCCTCAACAGCCTCGACAAATATCGATTAACATAGACTCGGTTGATATTTTCCATATTACAAAACACGAGTAGCGAATTCTCTATCAATGTCATGACAACTCTCCTCTCGTCCTGGAAGTAAATGACCAAACATGAGGGGTGGTATTACCCCTCTAGCTTCAGATGTAACAGAAAACGTCTTCGACTTCAACCGTTTCGCAACCCGTACGTGTTTCAAGTACAGTAGTAAAGCAGGTTTCTATTTCACCAGTCAGGTGAATTCTAAAATAGAACAGAAAGGGCAGCACACACCACGACATTATTTACCACATGTGGAGTATTCAGCGGGAGTGGCTTATACGCTGCCTTACTGGATGCAGTTTTAAACATGTAGGTTGATTTTAGTACTGGAATACTGTAAATTAGTTTGACGACACCACTAGAGCACACTGATTTATTAATCATCGGCTATTGGATGTCCAATATTTGTAATTCTGACATACAGTCTTAGAGAGGAAACCCGCTACATCTTTCCATTAGTAGCAAGGGATTTTTTATATGCACCATCCCACAGACAGGATAGCACATACTATGACCTTTGATATACCAGTCGTGGTACACTGGCTGGACGAGAAATAGCCCAATGCCCAATGTGTCCACCGGCAGGTATCGATCCACGACCGACCGCACATCAAGCTGACGCTTTACCAATGGGCTACGTCCCGCCCCTCAGGAAATATTTGCGAACATATACTTTTAGCGAATTTAGCGAAATCATACAACGTACAAGGCGCTAATATTTCTTGACGCTAAATTTAAAGAGGCGTACAACAGATTGTTTCGAAAATCTTTAGTGCAATTGTTTTGTCGCCGATTAGCTGAACAAACAGCAAAGGTTACATGCTATTCATTAAATCAAAAGGACAGCAAACAATAACAATTAGTTAGCATGCACATTACCGCAATTTTCTACTAAATGTAAGTTGCTTGTATGCTACATAACGTCACAAATGATCAAAGACATTATTTCAGCTGATCCTACAACTTCAGCCTTTTTTTTGTGGTTTCTAATATGACGACCTCGGTAACCGTTTATATCGCTAATATGTCATTTATCTTGATTTCTAAATTTTAAGATCGCAAATATTTTATGATTTACAGTACACTATAATAATAATAATAATAATAATAATAATAATAAAATAATAATAATAATAAATTCTTTATTTCATGAGGGTAACACAGTTAGCAAAAACTAGTCTTCCCTGTGGCCCTCAGGCACAAACAATACAGAATTACAATACATACATTTATGAACAAATAGAAAATACATACATGACATAAAACATAATGTACAAATGACATTATTTTAACAAATATTTCTTGAATCTATATTTAAAAACAGCAGTATTTGGCAATGATTGGGTAGCTTTAGGTAAGTGATTCCAAAGTACTGGTCCAGAGTAGCTGAAAACATGTTTAAATAAAGACATTTTAGGTCTTGGAATAAATAAATTTCCATCCTCTACATTTCGAAGGTTGTAGGGATTGTTTTCTCCAACCTATATTAATGTTTGACAGATAGTTTGGGGCTTCGTTGCATAGACTGTTATAAAGTTGTAAACATTTGTGAGTGTGGATGTGTCTTTCCATTGTCATCCATTTTAACTGTTTAAATAGTGGGGCAGATGGAGTTTTAGGTTCTGCATCTAATCTCATCCTTGCAGCTCTCATGGGCATTGATGTATTAGTCCCGGGGCACCACTTCAACCACTAATACACTGCCATATTTGGTGCCATGTTAAACGTGAGACGATTAACAAAAAAATACAAAATTAGTTTTTATCGATCGATAGCTTTAAAGACGACAAAACAAATGGCCCCACTCTAGCGACGTCCGTCTACAGTCGGACTAGTTCGGAAGACATCCGACCATGTTTGGAGCCACTCGTGTGTCTCCGCCGACGATCCAATTAGCGAAACATATTTGTATTGATCAGCTATAACCAATTGTGTGCACGTTTTAATAAAGAGTGCCGTCCTTGAAGACATGTCTGTTGTCTGTACTTATGGTCAAATAAGACCACATTTGGGAAAAGTGGAAAATACACTTAAGAACAATGGAGACCAATATAATCATGCGCGTTTCAGGTACAATTACAACTAATCCTAAGCTGCATTCTCAGAGTTGAAAGTGTCATATTTCGCTATTTTACATGTGCTGGTCATAAATAACTAGAAATTGATCGATTCCACATATAATCTTTGTATATTTAGATATCCAAGTTGTAATGTGCGTCACTTGCGAATCTTTGGCGGACAGTTTAAAGGAACAGACCCTAGTTTTTAAACACTAAGGCATATTTTTTCACTATTAGAGGGTGTATGCTACCAAATCAAATCCCATAGACGACAATAGTAACATATGTGGCTAAAACTCCTACCTGCAACGTATCAACCGACATAAACGCCACGGATATAAATATTACCACCCCTCACACTTAAAGTGAATCAGAAAAAACTGGGGGTCAAGCTGCTCGTTTCTGAGATAACGGGTAGCGTCTATGACTACCCTTGTTCCGCACAAAATTCGAGTACTTTTTTTTTACAGGTACCCCATACATGTTTCAAGCACAAGGATACTTGACACATTGATACTAGATGAAATAAAATTGCATATTTTTTTTACCCAGATGAAACTATTATTTTGTACAACCAACACACTCACATTTATAACCAATCACAGGACTTGTGGTGCTCACTTCTCAATCAAAAGTTTGGTGCACCTCGAACTTTGACCCAGCTGGAAATTATTTGGTTTAGTACTACCTAGAGCCGTTTATGATCACTGAAATCAAACATTACTTACATTTTATGTCATCCTGGTGTTTCTAACACCAAAAAAGTATTTTTCATATTTTATAAAAACGCACGTGCAGCTGAGAAGTAGCGGTTTATTGACTCGAGTTCTAGTCTATTTATAAGTATATTTCCCATTTTAACGTCACTAACTCTTCTTTCACTCTATTGTAACTTTACCCAAATGAGTTACAGGTTTGTAAATTAACTAAACTTAGTGTCCATTTTTAACAGATTAAAACCAAGGTCTGCGCCTTTAAAGTACACTGGACATACCTACTAATTATGTATCCATTACAATTACCGCCAGTTACTTGTTACATGCAGTTCAAATTCAAACTGCGTCGTCACATGGTAACCTGTCGGCCACCCTTAATGGATCGTGTAATAACATACATTTATTAACTTGTTAAATTGTTTGGATATAATGTTTCATGTAATGCAATTCTGTACATTTCACAATAGAAATGAATAAATATTTGCGATCATGATGCAACTATGAGATTTCCCCTAATTTTCCTGATACTCTGGTATCTAATTACAATTGAACAACGATGACAACAAAAACAATACAAACAAATAAGCAAACAAATAAGCAAACAAACAACCCCATAAAACCCCACTGAAACCACCAAATACATAAATAAATGTTTGCGAAATGGTCAAAAATATCATGAGCCATAAATGTTTTGTATCACAAAACAGAAATTTATTATGGTTTGAGACCTTAGATACCTCGGTCAATCCGCGAGCAATTGCTATACCTCTCTAGGTGTCATTCGCAAGTAGCCATAGCGCGGTAAACAAGTTCCAACAAGAAAGGTATTTTCAGTTCAGACAACCAATCGGTGGTAAGTATCCAAAATAGTAATGGGTCGCTCTGTCCCGATGTTATGCACTTGGTACGTCAACTGGCGGGTATTCGCTTAACTTGTAACATTTTTGTGTTGGGTCAATACATTGAAGGTGTTAAGAACGGCAGTACAGACTGCTTGTACCAGAGGCTGCCGACTTCTATCCCAGGTCAGGTCAGGTAAAAGGTTTAACGTGCGTATATACCACGAAGGTTTCACACACGCCTGTCCTGGGCTTAATCTCTGGCCTTTGCCAGTGACTAAGTCCAGGACACGGGGGGGGGGGGGGGGGGGGGTTTGAGTTTGAAGTGGGCAGAATTTTGAATAAGTATTTAGTCAGTCAGTCAGTAAAGGGTTTAACGTGCATATATGCCACGAAAGCTTCATACACGCCTGTCATGGGCTTAATCTCTGACTTCGCCAGTGACTGAGTCCAGGACGGGGGGGTAAGTATTTAGTTGCGTCCAGCGACTGCGCGGACCGACTAGTAGACACCGAAAATGGGCCGTGTTCTGACTGGCTGAATTTCGATTCCTTCGGGTCTAACTAGAAAAACCTATGTCTACGGAGAATAACTGCACCTAACATCATGTCCGGGCTAAGAATTTAAACCCAAAAATAAGTTTTACTGCTCGGCCGAAAAGGTTTTAAGGTGATTTGAGCAATTGAACGGGCGCCAAAGTAAAATGCGTTGGACTATTTATAAAAAAATAAACATAAGAATTTGGAAGCTCGATCGAAAAATGTTTAAAGTCCAACTAAGCCCAAAAAGGAGGTTACCTGTCCTAGTTAGGGTTGGCGTCTACGGGGAGGAGATAATGTAACCGTCGTTGAAATGGGGCACCAACTTCCTGAAGTCGTGCGCCCATAGGCGTTGGGCCAGTGGGAGGTACTGGGCGCCGGCGATGATCTTGATGATCCTATGGACGGTGTGATTGTCCATCTCTTTGTAGAGGATCCCTTGTCTATACAATCCCTCCCGGCGCGAGGTGATGACCAGTACCTTCCCGATTCCCCGTAGATCCCCAGGATGGATGGCGATCTCGTTGCCATCCGGGAAGGTCTTGAATTCTTCCTCTTGGATCCCGCCTGGCAGTTTGTAGGGATCCGAGACGTCACCGATCACGCACTTGGAGTACTGACTCTTGATCTTCGACTTAGAGAGCTGCCACTGGTCCCTCGCAGAAGCAGAAGGCCGCGTCTTGGCTGGTTGGTTCCCCGGGGGGGGGGGGGGGGGGGTCACGGCCTTCCGCTTGGCAACTCCAACATCCAATGTCGCCATCGCGGAGTCCCCCGTGGATGGGGGTCTCGACGCTGATGAGCGACGGGCGAGAACAGGTGTTGCGGGCCGTGGTGCACTGGGATGCTCCTCTTTCTGCTTCTGCACGGTCGGTGCGGTCGGTTGACGAGTCGTCTCCTTCCGCTCCGTCTGGATTGGTCGTGGTGGGGGCAGCGACGCAGACGGGACCGCCGCTGGCGGTTGAGCCACCAGCTTTGTCCCTGCCTGAGCTGCCCCTGGCGCACGTTTCTTCTTCCTTGTCCTCTTCCTCTTGTTTGAAACCTCGTCTCCGTACACCAAGGTCACGGTTGCTCGTGACCCGGTGTACGCGACGCGGTATTCCAACAGCAAGCCGTAGCTAGCCATCAATCCCCCCAGGTGGGGGGGGGGGGGGGGTAGGTCGAGAGCACACGAAACAACGTCTAGTCTCATCGCTAGTTCGCTTGGGAGTCGACTCCTATCCCAGTGGAAGTATTGAACTCTGGGCTGATGCATCGCGGTTGTCCTATTGTTCGTTTGCGGCCAATACCCCAAAAATGCATACAAATCAGCTCTGCGAGAGTTTCGTAAGTTCAAATCCCAAATGAATCTTCCTCATGATTGGCCAGCAGCACTTGATCACATTGTCCAGTATATAGCAAGTTTACCTTTACAGGGAAGGAAAGAAAGAAAGAAATGTTTTATTTAACGACGCATTCAACACATTTTATTTACGGTTATATGGCGTCAGACATATGGTTAAGAACCACACAGATTTTGAGAGGAAACCCGCTGTCGCCACTTCATGGGCTACTCTTTCCGATTAGCAGCAAGGGATCTTTTATTTGCGCTTCCCACAGGCAGGATAGCACAACCATGGCCTTTGTTGAACCAGTTATGGATCACTGGTCGGTGCAAGTGGTTTACACCTACCCATTGAGCCTTGCGAAGCACTCACTCAGGGTTTGGAGTCGGTATCTGGATTAAAAACCCCATGCCTCGACTGGGATCCGAACCCAGTACCTACCAGCCTGTTTACCGATGGCCTAACCACGACGCCACCGAGGCCGGTACAAGGAAGGTGCCCATCAACTCTCGCGGTGCATATGTCTGCAATAAGCAGAGAACACAAAGTCCACGATATGACAGATACGACAAATCACTTTCTTGTTCAAAAATTAATGCAAGGGTTACGCAAATCAGTCAAGATAGTGATAGACCTCTTAAAGGGACATTCATGAGTTTGCTGCATTGTAAGATGTTTCCGACTAATAAAATATTTCTACGATTAAACTTACATATTAAATATATTTTCTGGTTTAGAATATTAGTATATTCAATGTGTTTCTGGTCGTCTTAATATTTGTAAGAAGCCCAAATTGGATTTGTCTTCAAATAATTTCGTACGTTCGAACAAATTAAAGTTTTGGAAATAACGTGAAATTTAACCTAGTACAAATATTAGAACGATCAAAAACACGTTTAATATACAGCCACTAATATTTTACGCAGAAAAATATATTTGATATGTAATTACAATCGTTAAAAAGTCTTTGTTAGTCGATAACATCTTAACAAGTGCAGCAAACTCAGGAATGTCCCTTTAAGATATCGGATGTCTCCGTGCATTCAGGATATTCAGGTATGCCCAGTACACGCTATGTGCAGGTATTTGGGTGTCAGAAGTAACAAGGGTGTTTACCTTTTGCAGCATTTCGATGGTAATTGCCTTACACGTTCACAATTTTCTAAAGTTTTGGCCAAAGCTCTATGCTTCTTGCAGTATGATATTTCACAGTTCAAGGCACACTCGTTTAGGATAGGTGCTGCCATTGCGGCTGCTGTTCAACGAGTTTCAAAGGAACACATTCAGTTATGAGGTTGTTGGTGTTCGGATGCTTATCTGCGGTATATCCAAATTCCATGGGTATTGTGAATCCTGTTTATTGTAACCATGTTTTGCAGATGTGTGGATATTTGGCTCATCAATCATAAATTGTACATACTTACGTCATAAGGGGTGGGGTGGGTGTCCTCCTGTGAACGAGTCTTTTGGCGGTGTCCTCGTATAAATGAGTCCTATGGCGGTGTACTCGTATAAAAGAGTCCTGTAGCGGGGTACTCATATAAACGAGCCCTGTGGCGGATTTGTTGCAGTTTGGCACGATGATCTCATTCATAGGGGACCTTCATTTGGGATTGGTAAGCTTCTGATGCAGGATTAGGTGCATTCCACCTTTTCGCAGGGGACCCTCAAATAGGCAATGCGTATAAATACATTTCGCGTAGGGGACCCTTGTGAGTTTATATTGTATACGCATGAGGGGTGCACCAGGCGACTCAAGGAAGAGCACGGCTGTGTTGCCAGGGCAAAGTCCCTTTTGGGTAGGCGCACAGTCAGTGTCAAGCTGCCATGTACCTGTCATATGGATTCTAAATGATAACTTTTATAACAAATGCTGCGCCAGTATTATTCAAGTTTAAAGTTTCTGTTTTCTGTTTTTGTTATTCAAGTTGTAGTGAAGTTGATTTAATTTCCGATTTTGTTGTCACAATATATATTTAAGTTCTTAAGGTATTGATGTATGTTCCAAGATACAACAGATAAACGGAAAATAAAATTATTTATGAACGAGGTACCTGTGATATCATAGCAATTGTTAAGCGGCATCCTCACACGACACGACTGGTATATCAAAGGCCGTGGAATATGCTATCCTGTGTGGGATGGTGCATATAAAAGATCCCTTGCTACTAATGAAAACATGTAGCGGGTTGCCTCTCCGACTGTGTCAAAAATGACTATATGTTTGACATCCAATAGCCGATGATTAATAAATCATTGTGCTCTAGTAGTGTCGTTAAACAAAACAAACAGTTTAATGTGACTTGATGGTACGAGGGACAGTAAAAAAGTAACTAGATCTCATAGCTTGGTACGCCATTGTATGTTTGAGTTTTTCTCTCTATTTACGACGTAATGCTTAACGGTAACCTACCCCGTTTAAACCATGAAGCTGACTAGAGTGGAACGTAGGACATATGGAAGAAATACATGTGTACGATTGGTATATATGGTGATGGATCTCACAGTTATTAACAACTGTTTACTAAACATGTTTTACCTCACAATTAATTTATTGGGGGTTGGGGAGAGTCCGGACTTAGCCCAGGATCTTGGATTGATCCCCTTCGATGTGCCTATTGTAACAGCCAGTGCTCCACACCTGGTAAATAAAATGGTCGTGGTGAGTACTATCCTGTCAGTGGGATGTTGCATATAAATGATCCCTTGCTGTTTAGCAAATGGCGTGACGTAAACACAGGCATGTTCAGGACGGAGAGCGATCGCTGTCGCTCGTTAGATTGGTTTTTGCGCCGAACATTAGATGAACGTGATGTTATAGAAGACGATGGTACCAGTCAAATTATTCGCCAGTACTCCGCCTCCTGAAAACGTCCCTGGTTTCCTCTCATTATGTGTGTGGTTATTATGCGTGATTATCAGTAGATTAAAATTTTAGGTACATCGTTAAATAAAACACTGGATTCTTTCAGCTGTTCTTATTCGTCTTTCGTTAACTGTATTTTACAAGTTAACAAGACATTGAACTAAACTATAACACTGTAATGTGGTATTGTTAAACCAACATTCTGGGTTTTTTTTACTCTTTCACTAGTTTCCAGCCAGTGCACCACGACTGGTACATCAAAGGCCGTGGTATGTGCTATCCTGTCTGTGGGATGATGCATATAAAAGATCCCTTGCTGCTAATTGAAAAGAGTAGCCCATGAAGTGGCAACAGCGAGTTTCCTCCCTCAATATCTATGCGGTCCTTAACCATATATCCGACGCCATATAACCGCAAATAAAATGTGATGAGTGCGTTGTTAAATAAATAAACCATTTCCTTCCTACCTTCCTTTCACTAGTTTATATTTGTTAAACAAAAGTCTTAGTAGTCGCTAGTAACTGATCTCTTGGGGGTTTTATATTTGTTAAACAAAAGTCTTAGTAGTCGCTAGCAACTGATCTCTTGGGGGTTTTATATTTGTTAAACAAAAGTCTTAGTAGTCGCTAGTAACTGATCTCTTGGGGTTTTTTTTATATTTGTTAAACAAAAGTCTTAGTAGTCGCTAGTAACTGATCTCTTGGGTTTTTTTTTATGATTTGAAAAATTTATTTATTTTTCATCCTAAAAATTAAACTGAAAAATGTAAAAAAAAGTATTTTCTTAATTTTTTATTTTATTTGTTACATGGGAATGAAGATAAAAAGTTATACTAACAGAAGCATGTTACACGAGAAGTCATCTGTTTAGAAACATAACAAATCACTTTAACATTTTTTGTTCTTTTTCTCCCCAAAATCTGCACCATAAATCAAGCTTAGAAGTGACTTTGATCAAGCGTCAGGTTTTGTGTTGGGTTTTATTACAACAAGTAATATATGGATTGCTGGAGCCCAACATAAAGATTGACAAGACATCATTTATTTAATTACGTTAAAAGCTTTGATAAATACAAGATTCACAGATATGCACGAACCTAAGTGAGTGATGCCACTACCTACGTATATCGTTCACAGAATACGGAGAATATCAAGTTTCAAAGAATTTCGGAATATATTGATGAGTTAAATGAATTATTTACTGATAGAAAACGAAACAGATGACATTAAAAAATTAAAGAGAAAGAATTAAATATATTAAATCACGAAAGACAAAGATTAGAAGAAGAGATAAAAAAGGAAATCATTACCAAAATATTTTTAGAAATCGATTTGTAATTAATTGTAATGTTTGTTCAACCAAAACTGACATAAAACGTAGGTAAAATTAAAAATAAGTTAAATTAAGGTAAGTAACGATGTATACATTTCAAATAGTCATTTTTAATATTGTGACTATATTTATGTATGGTGCGGTGACATCAATTTACAACTTTCTATGTTACAATGCTACAGTACTTGTGGCGAATGCAAGCTGGGGACATGAACCGCCTGGTCCTATTAGTATTTTTCTGAACAACGTCAACATTAGGATACTGAAATATTAACATTTTTGTTCCTTTAAACAACGAGTTGATATTATTGTATTATTTACAAAATATAAGTTAGGTTTATTTAAACAAACAATCCATATTACGACACTAAAATATTTATGTCACGGGGATCCTATAATACCCGTAACTGAATAAAACACAATTATCCAAATATCTCTCCTAACTGTATATCTATTAGATCTCTCTGTATCGGGCAGTCCAATACCCGAGTGGCTCGGCTCTAGGTATATCAGAGATAAGATCTTATATAAAGTATATGTTATTATAGCACGTTTAGTTCACTAGAAAACACAACAAAACACAATACACATTGGAATCTGTATTAATACTACGCTGACAAATGTACTGCCGCAGTAGTTAATTAACAACATCAAATAATAACAACCCAGAACTGATCACTTAATTAGTTAATCTCTAGGTGTCTAGTTTACACAATATTCTAATCACTTCACCGTGACACAACACGCACACGTGTGATAATTGAGAAACGCTGCCAGGGGAACTTAATTAATAAAGGAATTACAACTCTATTCCTAACTGGTTAATTTTTAATTAACCCTTAACTACTCATTCAGTAACCTTGTAATACAGAATTAATACTGGTACCTATCACAATAAAGACAATAACATACAGTTTACCTAGGTCCTCTAGGATGACCGGCTAAGCTTTATATTTTTAGAACAGTGAAGCCTACAATTTACTTCGTCAGATTACCGGAAACACTGTCTAAATAATATTGGTATAATACAGTATTAAAATATTTAAAGTCACATCAATCACATCAAGGTTATACAACAGAGCAGAAATATATATTTACCAAGTCCAAACGGATGCTGCGTTCCCCGGAAGCCTTCCAATATGTTTCTCCCCGATATCTCTCAAATCCTATCTATTTATTACAAATCCCGAATATCGCCTGGGGGCACATCGCGGTACTCCCCCTATCATGTGAATTTGCCCCAACTCCCAGAGACGGTATTTTTCCTTAGATGGCCAGACTTACTGTCGCCTAGTTCGCCAAAAGCACGGTCGTAAAACCGCACTATCGGAGGTATTACGTAACTACTGGCCACATGGCCTCCACACCTGGTCTAAGTGTGTTTTAGGGGGGTACGGTCGCGCGAAGGTATTACGTAACAAGGTGCCCACCTGGTCTTAAGTGCATATTGGGAACAGCTCGACCACCATCGCGCAGGGGTATTACGTAACCACGCCGCACACGGCCCTCTGAAACAATTAACATCGCCACAGGCGAAAACAAATAAGAGCATGTTCCGTCACAATTTATAATAGACAAAGAAAGAAATATTCGATCTACATAAACATTGCACGAAACAAAGCATTAACTTTACTACACTGCAAAACTATTCCCGTTTCTCTAAACAAAGTATCAACATTACTACACAGTAAAACATTCCCATTTCTCTAAACAAAGTGTCAACATTACTACATAGTAAAAACTTTTCAATTTCTCTAAACAAAGTGTCAACGTTACTACACAGTAAACACATTCCCATTTCTCTAAAGAAAGTGTCAACATTACTACACAGTAAAAACTGTTCAATTTCTCTAAACAAAGTATCAACATTACTACACAGTAAAAACATTTCAATTTTTCTAAACAAAGTGTCAACATTACTACACAGTAAAAACTTTTCAATTTTTCTAAACAAATTTATTTTTAAAAAGGTGTGGACAATACCACACTAAAATCATTGCCATTGCTCTAAAATGTCGATAGTACCACGTTGTAAAACATTTCCATTTCTCTAAACAAAGGGTTGACATTACCACACTTTAAAACCATTTCCATTTCACTCAACAAAGTGTCGACATTACAACACTGTAAAATCATTTCCATTTCTCTAAAATGTCGATAGTACCACATTGTAAAACATTTTCATTTCTCTCAACAAAGGGTCGGCATTACCACACTTTAAAACCATTTTCATTTCACTGAACAAAGTGTCGACAATACCACGCTTTAACAACATTTCCATTTCTCTAAACGAAGTATCGACAATACCACACTGTAAAACCATTTCCATTTTTCTAAACGAAGTGTCGACAATACCACACTGTAAAACCATTTCCATTTCTCTAAACAAAATGTTGACAATACCATACTATAAAAACATTTTAATTTCTCTAAACAAAGGGTCGGCATTACCACACTTTAAACCATTTGCATTTCTCTAAACAAAGTGTCGACAGTACCACACTGTAAAACAAAGTGTCGACAATACCACACTGTAACAACACTTCCATTTCTCTAAACGAAGTGTCCACAATACCACGCTGTAAAACCATTTCCATTTCTCTAAACAAAGTGTAGACATTGCTATATTGTTAAAACAAATTGTCAAACGCTCATTCACACTGAATGCGGCGCGGGTATGCGGTCGGGTTCTTCCGTCTGATGCGTCTGTCGATTGCGTTCAGCATTCACACTAGCTGCGTTTCGACAACTATTAATACGCTCACTGGATTTTGCATTTTTTTTATTCAGTTTATTAAAAGTAGATATTTGTATCGAAAGCTAAAGAGCGTGCAAACAATTATTTTTATTTATTGGTGGTATTGTTTGTTAGCATAAACTGAACATCTTACTAATGCTTTGCAATGAACGGTTTTGTTTTATATGGTCATTGTACATATGGAATATCATAGATACAATTCACTACTTTTGTTTAAGTAACTGAATAGCATAGTCTTAATAAATAATAGACACATGCAGCCAGTCATTTCACTGTAAATGCTGTCAATGGAAACAGTGTATTTGTATTTCTGTAGCCGCACCGTACGCACTGTATCCCATTCAATGAGAAGAAGTTCTAACATTATCAATAGCAGTAATTTCATTTGAGCCTATATAATGCGCCCGCGCCGCGTCAAAATAGCACACATGTAAACCAGCCTTAAGGGAGGCGGCTTTATAACACTAGACATATAGCTACATAATGGAATAAGGCGTCACCGCGTAGTTTGAAGGCCCCACGTATATGATCAATTAAATAAGCTTCTTTTTTATTTTATAAAAGAATGTCTCGTTGGCCGAATGATTATTGTGGTTGTGTAGCTCTCTCTCTCTCTCTCTCTCTCTCTCTCTCTCTCTCTCTCTCTCTCTCTCTCATATATCACCATCTTTCTTTCTCTCCCTCTCTCGCTCTGTGTGTGTGTGTGTGTGTGTGTGTGTGTGTGTGTGTGTGTGTGTCTAACCAACCAATTAGTTTAAATAATACTGAGGTGGCGTTATACAAATATTGAGCTTTCCTTCTCTTTCCTTTCTGAGAAAGCAAACTTCACCACTACCAACACCATCAACAAGAACAATATGAGCAGCTGCAGCGATATAATTCATTTTAATTTAGTTGCGTGCTTATATCCAATTAAGGTTCAAGCGAGGTGTCCTGGGCACACACACAGACAACCCACCTTGGCTCTATGTCCAAATCAGGGGTTAAAGATTAACTGTTAGTGACTACTGATGAAGAGGTCGGGGTTTCACCTTTCCACTGAAACTTGAAATGTGTGCGAGCCGGGATGCGAACCCAGTAGCTACCAGCCTTAAAGCCGATGACTTAACGAGACTACACCACAGATGCCGGTAGCCGCAATGGCAAGCCGCCGCACGTCACGTATTCCCGCGCAATTAGCTAGTAGACTGGTATTTCAAACCGAAGAAACCTTAGGTTAATAGTTATGTTCTTAACATCATTTGCAGTATCTGTTTTCATTTGTAACACGTTGCGGCGGCGGCGAGTAAATTTATCGATTTTCTCCAATCCATTTCAACCACATGTTGTTTCATCCCCAGGGATATGAAGACAGCGATTTTATGCCATATAAGGCAATATTATTCCTTTTGGTGAGGAACTGGCAAGCCAAGGATCTAACTGGCGAGAGTGTAATGTCTCACAAGGTAATTGTGCGTGATTTTCCTTTTTAATGAGAGGAACTGATATGCAGCGTCGGAGATGACATGCATCAAGAAAACACATTACCGTGCAATTTTCCTTTGAAATTGCATAAATTAAATTCCAATAAAAGAATGTATAAGCTATATCAACTGAATAATCCATCTAATTACAGAAAACAACAAATAGATACTTATAATCAGAGTCGTTCCAGCCAGTGCACCATGACTGGTATATCAAAGGTTATGGTATGTGCTATCCTGTCTGTGGGATGGTGCATATAAAAAGATCCTTTGCTACTAATAGAAGAATTTAGCGGGTTTCCTCTTTAAGACTATGTTAAAATTACCAAATGTTTGACATCCAATAGCCGATGATTAAAAAATCAATGCGATCTAGTGGTGTCGTTAAAAAAGCAAAAATAAAACATTTGTAATCAGGGATCGAACACAAGAAATTGTTTTGAAACAATTTTGAAATGTTTTTGCCCTAGGCATAATAGTCACCTGCGGCAATGTTGAGCCCGCCTGCGGCAATTTTAATTTAGAGATTTTGCAACAAATAAAAACAAAACAAAAGAAGCCAAAATTTATTCAGCGGCAAAACATTGCCATCGGTAAAGCTACGGAAATTGCCGTCGGTGCCGCCGTTAAGTTCCAACCATTATATATACATTACAGAACTGCATTATATATACATTACAGTACTGCATTATATATACAGAACTTCACATACGTTATATATACATTACAGTACTGCATTATATATACATTACAGTACTGCATTATATATACAGAACTTCACATACGTTATATATACATTACAGTACTGCATTATATATACAGAACTTCACATACGTTGTATATACATTACAGTACTGCATTATATATACAGAACTTCACATACGTTGTTTTTGCTTCCTATTTATTGCACGAGATTATTTTGCTCAAGAATATATACCACGAAACCGCGTAGCGGTCGAGTTGTATATTCTTGTGCAAAATAAAGAGTGCAATAAATAGAAAGCGAAAACCAAGAATGTGAAGTTCTGTATTTATTACATACCTTTTTTATGTTTTACAAAAACGGTTTTAAATTTATGATTAATAGGCCTACTCCTTTTATGGATTTACTTAACGTTAAGAATCATATTCTGCGGCAGCCTTGTGTACGATATGACGTAATTTGTAAATTATATATGACGTCAGTAACTAAAAGGCGCTAATTGCAGTAAAAAGAAAAAGGGAATTCCCCATTTAAAAGTTCCGGTCCATAACGCACATATGTGCGATACCAAATGAATTTATCACACGGTTTAAAAATGTCTTTAACACTATGGTAAGATTGAATTGGTATGTAATAAATATGGATACATACAAACGTTCATACATACGTGCATACACTAATAGACTCCATCATATATGGTTATGTGGGATAGAAAAAGTACACCCGAGGTGGTGGAAATTTCAACCTGAGGCTTGCCGAGTCCCATGGTCCCAGGGTGTACTTTTTTTTAATCCCACATCACCGCATATGATGGATTCTTTTTCTCTCATCTATTCGATAAATAAACCATTATTTTACAGGAACAAACAAAGATAGCTGAAAAAGTTACTTATTATTTTACCATTTTGTAAAAAATAAACTACACTATCGTATTTGCCGTGTTTGTTTCATGTGTTGAAAGAAAATTAACACTACAAATTAGCAAAATAGCTTTTAAAATGAAGGTTTTAATAAACAAAAATTATTAATTTAAAATTGTGTCTAATGACCTCACGTAACTACCTCACATTAATATGACGTCATACATTTCCAACGACGTCATATTAAACGCAAGCGCGTGATATCCCATGTAAGATATAGAGATTATTATACGGGCTTGTGTGTCGTACTGATTTTACGAAACGTGTCAGGATTTTTTTATTTCCCGAGCGAAAGCGAGGGCGAGGGTAATACATGCTGACAAGAGTTTCGTAAAATCAGTACGACTCACACGCGAGTGGAATAATTTCTTTATTGTCCATATTATTATTGTTGTTTCTTTATGAATAACAAGACCCAACTCAAAATGTTTCAGCCACAACTAGAACGAGGCGACGAAATGACGTCATATTTCAAATGCACAGTCTGAGCTAGGACTGGAGAAGCAACGTCATGTTATGACGTCGCGTCCCAAAATAACGTCATTACACTTGTTATTATACGTGTGATTCGTATGATTATTATTAACTCGGTTGAACCATGTGGATAATAAAGAAATTTCTTACATAACTTTCTTTCATGGGATAGCTCTGTTCCTTATACCTGAGGATGAGAGAAAAGTTGTGACGCCAAACAGGATTTTTTGCGCTTTTTTTGCGCTTATAACTTTGAATGTACTAGTAAAACCATACATACATACATACATGCATACATGAATATATGCATTCATACATCTATAAACGTTAAGTCCGACCGCGTGGTTTGTAGGCCGCTCCACGTATCTCGTCGGTTAAGTAAGCATTATTTTTTTTTAAAACATCTCTTTGACCGAATGGTTATCGTGGTGGTCTGGGAACAGCAGGCGAAATGGTGCTATAGGTTTGACTCCCAGCAACGGAATGAGATACAATTTTTGAAGCCAAAAAGTATTTTATTTCCTGAGCCAATGCATTTAATATCTATGTACTAGTCAAACCCGACATAATACAGTCATAAATATACGTGCGCACATACACAACACATGTACGTACGTATATAGATACATTTTCAAATATATGTAGGTTTTTTTTTGTTTAACGACACCACTAGCACAAAATTATAGTCATGGACAGGAAACCCGGTACATTTTGTTTTCATTAGTATGAAGGGATATAGTATATGCGTCATCCCAGACAGGATACCACATACCACGGCCTTTGATATACCAGTCGTGGTGCACTGGCTGGAACGAGAAATAGCCCAAAGGTGCTATCTACGGGGATCGATTGCATCAAGCGAACCTTTACCACTGGGCCATGTCCAGCCCCGCAAATATATACATACTAGTATCTACCTAGAAGCTATTAAGAGAGACACTGCTACCTATAAGTTATTAAGAGACACTGCTACCTAGAGGTTATTAAGAGAGACACTGCTACCTAGAGGTTATTAAGAGAGACACTGCTACCTAGAGGTTATTAAGAGAGACACCTGTCATTGGTGTTGTGGCCTTACACTTCCCCACTGATCGCTTAAAAGTGGCTCTGGCTAAAGCCGGTGCCGCGAAACTAGTACCTATGGCTATATATGCAGAGGCGGATCCAGCGGGGTACCAAAGGACCCGTGCCCCTAAATATATTCAAATGCCTATTTTTTTCTTTCTTTAAAAGATTTCATTGGATTGTTCCTTTTCTACAAACAAATTCTCTGGATCCTCCCCTATACAATATTCTGAAGAAGCTAATTATATAAAATAGCAATATAATGAATAATAACCAAAAAAGAACACACAGATAGCCAAATATTGATGATGTGATAAAAAATAATAAAAATAAAACCCCAATATTTACACCTTTATCAAGCACGGTTAACCTGGTCACAACATATGATGGTCATATACATGTATGCATTTAATATACCAATTCATACCTTGAAATCCCTTTACAAAAAACCCAAGCCATGCTGGCTAATTTTCAGTAAAGCAGAAATAACAGTTCCACGCCATATGGTTGGGGAAAACGACATTGTCGCGCTGACAAAAAGGGATGGAAATCCGAAGAATCGGTAAATCAGACTGACAAGCAAAGGTTACTTACACTTTGGCGCTCATTTTCACTCTCGGTCATCGTGCAGACACCGCCGCGAAAGACGACCAGCAGACATCATACACAAATCACAGAATACGCGGCAAAGACAGGACTGTCGTCTGCTCGACGCTTAAAAATTAGGTCATGTGACTCGCCATAAAATATGCACGTGCTGGTGATATATTTATATACGAGACGACCTGTTCGGATCTTCTTCCCTCACACTGCCAGTCAAATCTTCGCACAGTGGCCGCGCTACGTTTTCTAATCGCTATTTTTAGTCGCTATTAATGAACTCTCATGATTGGTCGTCTGTTAGACTATTCTTGGCTTCCCATCGGTACAAGAGAAAAGCTGATCTGAAACGCTGGCAAAAATTGATTAGATCGCCTTAAAATCTGATAAAAAAAAAGCATTCTAGCTAATTCCTATCTACTGGTTAATTATCAGAAGACATGTTGTATGCTATCGGTCCTACTAAAATTCACCTCCGGTTGGGTCATCTTTCGCGATGAGGGTATTACTTGCCGGACGGTGCTAGGGGTAACGGGCCAGGATCTTCTCCTAAATATGTCTTCTGACGTTCTCGTTGCTGCGTTACGCCATGTACACAATGCACGAGATAACGGGGCGAAATTGGAAGAAGACACCGTCTGGAGTATTTTTAGTGCCTTCATTTGCCCATTTGGTGAAATTGTCACGTAAGGATTGTAGTAATCACATCTAGCGACCCCGGCTTGAGTGATGGGTTTCACGGTTAATACCACGACTCGGTGGTAAAGGCAACTCATCGGGGGATTACCAACGGCAGCAGTAGACTCCGGCAAGATGTAGTAAATATTATGGGTGTTCTCGCAAAATGATGGATGACTCTGCCACCATGTTCCCCGTGCATGAATACTAGTAATTTGTACGAGTTGGCAACCTCATGCTGGTAGGCATCAGAAAGAATCCTTTGATTTATTTTCTTCTATTATCATTATTATTATTTCTGTGTGTGTGTGTGTGTGTGTGTGTGTGTGTGTGTGTTTTGTCAACAGTCCGTCAGCACACCGAAGTGGGGGTCCGGTTGTGGGGTCAACGTAGTAGAAGCAAATAGAAAACTAAATTTAAAGTTTGATTTATTTAACGAAACCACTAGAACACATTGACTTGTTAATCATCGGCTAATAGTAATTGTGACATATAGTCTTAGTGAGGAAACCCGCTAGTAGCAAGGGATCCTTTATATGCACCATCACACAGACAGGATAACACACGACGGCCTTTGATATACCAGTCATGATGCACTGACCATAATAAAATATATCCCAATGGGACCACCGGTGGGAAACGATCCTAGACTGACCGTGCAAACGCTTTACCACTGGGCTAATATAAGTCCAGCCCCTTATTAGCAAATAGAAGTGACCAAGCCTAGCTTTTGTGTTACACTCACATTTGGTTTTGGGGTTGGGGGTCAAACTACTAGTATATATGTCGTCGGACATGGACCACACAAATAATGAGAGAGGAAAGTAGCCGCCGCCACGCAGTGGGCTACTCTTGCTGATTAGAAGCAAGGAATTTTTTAATGCAGCATCCCACAGACAAGATAGTACATACCATGGCCTTTGTGAGAATTGCTGGAACGAGAAATAGCCCAAATGTGCCCAGCGATGCATTTCCAACAGCCAAAAACCGATTGTAGCTGACGTTAGCGAATACGACGTCATTCAAGCAAAACAAGTTCAACACTTTCCATATCTAGTCTAATTAAATAACATGTATGCTGGATATGACGAACATTGTACTACATATATAATATATAAAAATAATCGCAAACTATTGGCTATTGCAACAGTTATAAATTATCATTTAAAGCATCAATATCCTATTTTCGGTATGCTACAAGAAGCTATTTTGACACGGCTGGTAATCTAACCATGCATAATAAATAGCTATTAAGGTGACTTTTCAGTGGCAATAAATGAACTTCAATTATGACGTTTCGGAAGTCGAACAGTCGTAAATATAATCAAATTAAGCATTAGCTACACCGCTTTTCAAAAGAAAAAGGAATGTAGGACGCTATACAATTTCAGTGACAAGCTGGTCTCAAATAACAGGAACTCTAAGATATTGTCATAAATGTTGTTGATGCTTTTTCCGTTTGAGACACATTAATGTTATATAATGGACTACAACTTAATTAAAGAGTACTCTTTGAAAATAAATGTACAATACTTTAAAAGAAAAGTGTTAATCGTTAGTTTACTATGCGCGGGTGGTGGGTGTTAAGGCCAAATTTAAACCTGAGATATTCTACTAAATACAGGTACGGATCCATTAATTCATTATTTTGCTAGATTCAAATACAGTTTAAAGCGCAAAAAATGAAAACTAGTTTAGAAGACGTTCATGTAGTTATCATTCACATTTATTTGTCTATTCTTATTTTTAATTTATTTTCAGACTTTTAAAATTTTCCCATACGTTTGTAACTTTTAAAAGACCACTCTACATTTGTCCGGTAATAATTGCGCAAGAAATTAGTTCCTAGTTTGTTGCACGAAAGAGACAACATATTTAATATATAATTAAAAGTTAACACATATTTTACAATGAAGTGGCAGGACATAGCTGCTCAGTAGTAAAACGCTTGTTCCAGCTGGTTCACTATGTCTGATATATCAAAGGCGGTGGTATGTCCTATCCTGTCTGTAGGATGGTGCATATAAAACACCCTTCCTACTAATGGAAAAATGTAGCGGGTTTCCTCTCTGTAACTATGTCAAAATTACAAAATGTTTGACCGATTGTTAATAAATCAATCTGCTCTAGTGGTGTCGTTAAACAAAACAAACTTTAACTTTCACAATGAAGATCACCTATTTCTATTTTCTCCCTCCCCGCTTCTCTTTATTCGTCCTCTTTGTCGTCTTCTTCTTCGTGACGTGATATCGTGTAATTGACTACCGATAGGTGGGTGACCACGAACCCGCGGTCATTGAACCACCAACCGTCAGTTAGGCGATATCACCTCTCGAAAACAAACCACATACCATAAAAACGGATAATCTCGTACACAGTCATTATTAGCTCAGTAAAAATTACTACCCGGCGCAAAATCGTGTATGGAGATTAGTTCCGAACAACGGTCCTGCGAGCTAACTGCAAGACGTCGAACAAAGCCACAAATAGAAAGGAAAGGAATAATATAGAAATAAACCGGCATCGGGTGGCGTCGTGGTTAAGCCATCGAACATGAGGCCGGTAGGTACAGGGTTCGCGGCCCGGTACCGGCTCCCACCCAGATCGAGTTTTAACGACTCAGTGAGTAGGCGTAAGATAACTACACCTTCTTCTCTCTCACTAACTACTAACAACTAACAACTAACCCATTGTCCCGGACAGACAGCCAATATAGCTGAGGTGAGTGCCCAGGACAGTGTGCTTGAACCTTAATTGGATATAAACACGAAAATAAGTTGAAATGAAATGAAATATAGAAATAAAGAAGAGAACAAAAATAATAAACCCATTGTTCTTGGATTTTTTTTTTTTTGTCTTCTCTTCGATTAATTTAGATACCACTGTGTTAATAATATCACAATCGCTCTTATATGCTATTTTTGGGGTCTGTTGAATAACACTTTCTAAAATTGGTTTCAGAACTTCACTGGTTATTAGAGTTTGTATTTTACTTTTGGACCACCCCTCCCCCACAAAACGGAACAATCTTTTCGGATTACACATCCAGATTTAAAGGGACAGACCCTAGTTTTTAAACACTACAACATATTTGTTCACTATTTGAGCCGTTTATGATCACTGAAATCAAACATCACTTATATTTTATTGTTTAGATTATCCATTTCCGTAGAACCGAAGTGTTTCTGGTCATCCTATTGCTTCTAATATCACAAAATGCATTTTTCATATTTGTAAAAACGCACGTGCGTCTGAGAAGCAGCGGTTATTGAATCGAGTTCTAGTCCATTTTTAAAGGATATTTTCCGGTCTTAACGTCACAGACTCTTGTTTCACTCGGTTGTAACTTTATTCAAGTGTGTTACAGGTTTGTAGATTAACTAAACTTAGTGTTACAGGTTTGTAGATTAACTAAACTTAGTGTTATAGGTTTGTAGATTAACTAAACTTAGTGTCCATTCTTACGAGTTGAACTAGGGTCTGCGCCTTTAATTATTAATAGTTATGTTTGATTTTCTGGGCGGGACGTAGTCCAGTAGTAAAGCGCTCGCTTGATGCGAGGTCGGTTTGGGATTGATCCCCGTCGGTGGACCTATTAGGTTATTTCTCGCTCCAGCCAGTGCACCACGACTGGTATATCTAAGGCCGTGGTATGTGCTATCCTGTCCATGGGATGGTGCATATAAAAGATCCCTTGCTGCTAATCGAAAAGACTAGCCCATGAAGTGGCGACAGCGGGTTTCTTCCCTCAATATCTATGTGTTCCTTAACCATATATCCGACGCCATATAACCGTAAATAAAATGTGTTGAGTGCGTCGTTAAATAAAACATTTCCTTCCTTATGTTTGATTTGTGTTTGATTTTTCAAATTAATTGATATGTGTGTGTGTATGTAATAAAATAATTCCTTACAATGAACAGCAGTAAGATACAATGAAATAATTCGTTAAACTTATAATCGCTAGTTTCACAAATATTAATTAGTAACAACAGTCGTCCCTTTCCGGCACTACGTTTGTGTGTGTGTGTGTGTGTGTGTGTGTGTGTGTGTGTGTGTGCGTGCGTGCGTGCGTGTGTGTGTGTGTGTGTGTGGTTGAAATAATTCGTTACAGTTATAATCGCTAGTTTCACAAATATTAATTAATAACAACAGTCGTCCCTTTCCGGCACTACTTTTGTTTGTGTGTGTGTGTGTGTGTGTGTGTGTGTGTGTGTGTGTGTGTGTGTGTGTATTTCAGTTACATGTCGTTTACAACTAATGAAAATCACCACTATGTAGTGTCCAGTATCTTCGGTACCGTTCAAAGACAGCAGATATCTAAATTCCTATCGCATTCTCTGACGCACCGGCCTGTCTCTCACAGTAACAACGCAAGATGATTTAGTGCGTAAATTGGCTTTATGGAGAGCGAGGCATCTGCAGCCTATAACGCTGATTGAACGCTGTCGGAAGCGGCCGTGACGCTCTCCGCAGACGCCATTACACATTGGCCTCGTCACACGGTGCGGCTATTCCTGGACGCAGGGAACGACGGGTTAATATTCGTAATTAAGAATTATGTACGCATGTTTAACGCATATTCCGTTATGTTAATTCCTCCCCGTAACCCTTCAGCACACGTGTACAAGTATTGGTAATGGCTGTTGGCTGGGCAATAAAAATAACACGATGTCTAAGAAGACAGCTTTAATTAACAGTTGTGTAATATATGTATACATATTAATTATTTACGTGGCAGTGTTTCAGGCGCGTCATCAAGGGGAGGGGTGGATACGGGAACGAACCCGGTTTCGGCGTATATTTCTTCTTTTTGGTATTTCTTTGCTGTGACAAAATAGTATTAGCCAACATGTACTACTAGTTCATCACAAAATCGAACACGTTTACAAAACGTCCTGGTTATTTCACTCATTATCTGGATAGAAAATAAATCAGCATTTCTGTAAATCAATGTAACACACGTTACCAGGTAAGTATATAAAGTGTTTAAAATAAATGGTGGGCCGCGTTCCTGTCCTGGACGTAAGGGCCGGCATAAGTCGACATTTGTGCCCATGACAGGCGTGTGCTACAAAAACTTTCTTTGAATGTGCAAGTTAAACCGTATGACTTCACCTAATGGTGTGCCAATGGAACATCATTGACCGGCTTCAGTGGTGTCGAGGTTAAGCCGTCGCACTTAAGGCTGCTAGATACTGGGTAAGACCGCTACACCGAATTGTGTCTCCCAGATAACTGAGGTGTGTGCCCAAGAGAGCGTGTTTGAACCTTAATTCGATATAAGCATGACAATAAGTTCAAATGAATGAATGAATGAATGAATATCGTTGGTTTTACTTAAGATAGATGTTGAGTTCGTTCTCTCTGGTATACCAATTTTGTTTTTTGACATTACAAGCTGCATCACGTTCTGTTTTAAAACTTAGCCATGTATCAAATTAAAATTGTTGCCATCAATACACAACATGCGCAATGTGTCATTGTTCTGCACTGCATACCTTTTCGGCTTTCCCGTTATTAAACTTCAAAATGTGAGACGTTTTTTTTTTTTTTTCCAATCGTTCCTCCGGTAAGAGACCCTCCCCACTCCCAGCCGCCCCCATTATGAGCATCTTCAGACGCCTACGTAATCAATATCTTTAACTGTTAAGTCTGTGTATAACTCGAAATCGGATTGGTTAATCAAATCTATTTGAGACATACAAAGCACCATTAAAGTGACAACTATAGGGGAATCCCCAAGAGTCTATTTATGAACTACATATGCCTATGCTAACGCGCACTGCAAAGTTAAAATAGTTTCTTTAAATACAACCTTTTAAGGTTTCTATTTCTGAAGCAAAATACGTGTCTGTAACATGTTTGACGCAAATACTATTAACGGTTTTTGTGTGCCGTCACGTTCGACGCTAACAGGAATGCGGAAGACAATTTTGGCGACTATGCGAAATGAAACGTTTTCGAGCGTCAGTTAAAAGCGATAAGCAGGGACCGCAAATTATCTTTTATATGCACCATCCCACTGACAGGATTGCACATACCACGGCCTTATGACATTCGTGGTGCATTGGCTGGAACGAGAGATAATCCAATGGGCCAACTGGGCTATGTTGCCTGTTGCACTTTATTTCATGATGATTTAAAACAAAGAAAAGAAAAAAGATTATCATAGTGACCAGGTTTCTGTTATATCTTTTCTGTTTTTGTGGGGGTTTTAAAGTAATTTAAAAAAAAACGTTTATTTGCACAAATACAACCAGATGCAGATCCAGGATTCTTTTAATAGAGGGAGCCCAAAATGCGTTGTTGTTTTTCAAAATAGAAATTAAAGATCCTTGATGGTGAATGAGATACGGGATATGTTTGCATTTTTGTGTATTCTGTAATATATATTATTTGACCAAATGTATGGGGGCTTGGGCCCCCGCCTGAATCCGCGCCTGACAACACTGTGAAAATGCGCTTACTGAATTGAATTAGAATAAATAGATACATTTGACCATTTAGAGACGTCAAAGCCTGTGGTGCTGTCGCAAATATCCGGTTGACCGTTTCCGCTTAACGGTATCGCTGACAAAACTCAATTAGAGACAGTAAAACCAGCATGAACGTACCTAAATGGTCAAATACATCGTAATTATTATCTTGTATTTATTTTGCAACACGAATACAATGAAACTTTTTACAGAAATGATATATGTAAGAAAACATAGGTTGTTGTGCTAAGAGCCCCTTACTTTGTAGAAAAATAAAACAAAATATAAATGAAAAGAGTACGGTAAATGCAAAATAGATTGTGATGAACGATTCTCGACTTTTTATTTTACGTCTCCGCCCCTCCTCCCCCCCCCCCCCGTCATTTCAACACATCCTAAACCCACTTGCCTTCTTTGCACCACCACCAAAAACCCCATGTGTTTTGTTTAACGACACCACTAGAGCACACCGATTTATTAATCATTGGCTATTGGAAGTTAAACATTTTTACGCCAACACGTCCTAAGCGTTGTCGGAAATAACAGCATCATCCAGAAATAGACTGAAAATTAAAATCGTCGTTAGTTTCACTGTCTGCGATATTTATAGAGACTGTCTGGTACTAAATGATTCCCCTTTTACATACGTAGTATACAAGCTAATTCCTGTACAACCACAAATAAACGAGTTCGTGCAACGCCTACTAAATGTATATTTGAATCGACACAGCGGTTGGTTGGTCCTTTTAGCACACCCTTGCGTAGCGAGTGGTTTGATCTACATTTTATAACATACAATTACATTTGGGGATAACAGTTAATAATAGTTTGTTTTGCTTAACGTCTCCACTTGAGTAGGTTGATTAATTAATCATCAGCTATTAGACGTCGAATATTTGGACATTTTAACCAGTAGTCTTCAGAGAAAACCCTCTACATTGTTTTCCATTAGCAGCAACCGTTGATATACCAGTCGTGGGGCACTGGTTGGGACGGGAAGAAAACCCAATCAGAAAATGGGTCCACCGAGGAGGTTCGATCCTGGGACCAAAACACGCCAGTTAAGCGCTCTAAACACAGAACTAAATTCCGCACACTGTTTTGGGAGCAGTAAATTGGCATCCTCATGGGCAGTAACTATACCCCATTACAAGCCGATTTGATTATCTATGTATATAAAATCGGAATTTCTAATCTAGCCAGGCAAAACACAGATAGCTTAGTTAAAAAGGTATTTTTACTTTACGCCATATTGATGACTTTATATCATTCAATAAGAGCAGAATAACAGATTACCTGATTATTGATTTATCCAACAGGGTTGGAAATACAACAAATCGACAAATTAAATTTATTTACATTCAGGCTGTTGCACAACGGCGTAGGAGGAATACTGTCATCGAAACTAAACTGTGTGACAAAACGAATGTCTTCAAGTTTCATTTACGTATAGCAGTATCCCTTCTGCTCCAGCTTTTGATTTATGGATATCACAACTTAGATACATTAAGGCATGCTTCTTATATGCTGATTTCAAACGACGCCATAGCATATAAGAAAATGGGCCCCAATTGCCTGTGCATGTATTGTATTAAGTACATTTTATATAGGTATAAAAAAGTAAAAGTGAAATAAGCAACATTTAGTGTATTAGCAACTATATTACCATTTATATTATTGCAATTCAAGAAGCATAACAATCGGGCTATTTCTCGTCCCAGACAATGCATCACGACTTGTGTATGAAAGGCTGTGGTATGTGCTATTCTGTCTATGGGATGGTGTATATAAAAAATCCCTTGCTACTAAAAGACAAATGTAGCGGGCTTCCTCTCTAAGACTATATCAAAATTACTAAATGTTTGACATCTAATAGCCGTTGATTAATAAATCAATGTGTTCTAGTGGTGTTGTTAAACAACCATTTGCAGTTTGAGCTATTTTCCGTTCCAACCAGTGGTCCACAACTGGTTCATCAAAGGCCATGGTATGTGCTGTCCTGTCTGTGGACAAGTGCATATAAAAGACCCCTTGCTGCTTATAGGAAAGAGTAGCCCATGTGGCGGCAGCTGGTTTCCTCTTACGAAATATGTTAGAATGACCATATGTTTGACGTCCAATAGCCGATGATATGATAAAAATAAATGTGTTCTGGAGGCGTCGTTAAATAAAACAAACTTTTTACGTTAAATAAAACAAACTTTTTACGTTAAACAAAACAAACTTTAAGAAGCCTAAAACAGGCCTCTGAGAATTGAATATTTGCGTAATCCATTTATGGGTTACGCAAAAATAAATTCATGTAACCCATTTTCTTTTTTGCGTAACCCGTTATGTCCATAGAAATTATACGCTAAATTAAATTCGCGAACGGACAATAGGTTACACTAAATTAGATTTGCGTGAACGACGCGCGAACGAAACGATAGTTCTCGCAATTTTCAGAGGCCTGTAAAATCCGGCATGACAGTTTGAGAGCTCGTTTTACCTGGGGCTGTTCCACAAGATCAAACCAACAGTGCTAAGAAGTCAGACCTAGATGCGGTAGGTGTTGGACTTTACAAAAATAGTGGCTATTTTCAGGTCTAACGTGACCGGCGCGGCTGGGAGCTGACGAGAAGAAGCTTCAGTGGCGAGCGAGTCTGTGACTAAAAGCGTCTCTGTGTGTCCTGATAATGTACGCCGATGACATGGTTCTGTTAGCTGAAAAACCAGAAAGGTTACAAAAAATGATCAATTCTCTGTTTAATTATACCCAAAACTGGGATTTAACTGTCAATACAAATAAAACAAAAATTGTTGTTTTTAGAAACGGAGGTAAATTACGAGATAATGAGAAATGATACTTTAATGGATGTAAACTAGAGGTTGTAAATGAATTTATTTATCTTGGCGTTTTATTTTTCTATAATGGTAAATTTGCACGTACACAGAAGCGATTTGCAGAATAAGGACGGAAGGCATTATTCTCAATATTGAATGTATGTAGGAACAATTTTTTCAATATTGAAACAATGCTTGCTGTTTTTGATACATATATTAACTCTATCCTTAGTTATGGTGCTGAGGTGTGGGGCTTTCACTCGGGTCATGATGTTGAAAAAGTACATATACAATTTTGTAAAAGATTATTGGGTGCAAGAAAAGGAACATGTAACGAATTTGTTTATAGCGAACTGAAACGGTTTCCACTTCAAATAACAAGAAAACTGAGAATTTTTAAATATTGGATAAAATTACGTAACACTACAAATTGTATTCTAGGGGGTATATATGAAGAAATGGCACACTATAACGATAATTGGTTAATTAACATTAGGCACGAATTGTATTCACTTGGATTGAACTATATTTGGAATTTATCGTATATTGACGACAGTATTTACATTATAATCAAAGAAAGGATATTAGATACTTTTAAGCAATTATGTTACAGTAAAACAATGACAACGTCTAGAGGACTTTTATATCAACATTTATTAAATTAATTTAGATTACAAACGTATTTAAGATTGCCAAAGGAAACGCGATATATAAAACAAATATGTAAGATTAGAATATGCGCTCATAAATTAAATGTAGAATCTGGCAGGTATCGAAACATTGAACGATCAGAAAGAATATGTACTCTGTGTAACGCTAATGCCATAGAAGATGAATATCATTTTGTAATAAAGTGTCCACAATACAAAGATTTGCGTTGTAAATATATAAAAATGTATTATTATAAGATGCCAAGTGTGTATCGTTTTAAACAGTTATTAACCACCGGTAACAATAAGGAACTGAATAACCTAGGCAAATATTTAGTGCAAGCGAATACAATTAGAGATCGGTTAAAACAGGATAATAGTTAATGTAATAAATGTAATTTATATCACTTCATTTGTCCATGATTATATAAAAACCACACCCACCATTGTTTTGCACGTGTGTATTTTGTATACCTATGTTGTATTATTTATGTTATGTATTCAGCTGATGAGTTGTATCACTATGTTGTATTATTTATGTTATGTATTCAGTTGATGAGTTGTATCACTATGTTGTATTATTTATATTATGTATTCAGCTGATGAGTTGTAAAACTCAAATTAATATAAAGAACTTGAACTTGAACTTGTGTGCTGACTTCCGATGGTGCATATAAAAGTTCCCTTGCTGCCAATTGAAAAGAGTAGCCCATGAAGTGGCGACAACGGGTTTCCTCCTTCAATATCTTTGTGGTCCTTAACCATATGTCTGACGCCATATAACCGTAAATAAAATGTGCTGAGTGCGTCGTTAAATAAAACATTTCCTTCCTCCTACCAAACAGACCGTGAAGCAGAATACTGGTGTCCGCCTTCTGATCGATCAAAGTGATGAGCGCGCGCGAGACTTACTTTGTCGTCTGCGTTAAAGGGGTTTCACCCTCAAAATGAAGGTATAGTAGAGTACAGTTTATTTGTTTTAAGCCTTGCGGCTCATAGGCATGCAATATATATTGATGTATACATGAACGATTGTGTATGTGGAAGATGGACATTCAAATGAGCTGAGAACGTAAATATGTTGCTTGTTTGAGATATCTACCAAGATTACAGAGTTTTTTCTTTTCTTTTTCTTTTTTGAACAGATAATAGTTGTGCAATTTTATTCACCGGTGGCTTGAACCAATATTTCTTAATATAACGAAATCTGAGATCTATATACAATGGACATATCAAAATAAAGTGATATTCGTCTTCTATGTTGTCCTTAGTGCACAATTTACATTATAGTATTATATCCAAGAAGACTGATACAATAATATGTGTTAATCTACTCATAAATCATACACATAAATAATGTTTTTGGTTTTTTTAAAGTGCGTAACATAAACTCATATTCATGGCGACTACGAATCTTTTAATAGCATATTCAGATGAATATCGCATCCCTGCACAATACATATTCATGTAGCTCTGAATTACTGAACCGAGTTCAGCTCACCCCTCTGTCTGATAACTGCTGTCATCCCCCCAGAGTCGCCATTCACTCATCACTGTATTTCTGCCCTCGTGTAAACGGTTGACGTAAAATCTGAATTCTTAAAGGCCTCTTATTGTACAGAATTATCTATACACTTGAATAATAATAAAACACACGTTATGGGACAAGTATATCAACATGTATACATTTCAGGTGATATTTTGTATGGCCATTTAAGTCTAAACGTTAGTGTTGCCGGGAGCCCGACCCTACCTAAAAAAGGCCGACCCTGATGTCTTTTATGTATTTGTTTTCGAGGTATTGTTTTAATATATAGTTGAAAAGAATACAGGTATAACAGTTAACCTGTGTGGGAGTGAATGTAGTAAAATATATGTACAAAAAACTAATAGCCGATCTACCCCACCTACATGTAATTTGTTTTTGGCACGTTCCCAGAAACAAATAGGTTTTTTAGGCCTTATTAGGGCAACTGCTATGCGACCTTGATTTTACGATCTGACGTGCATTAGGTGTGTGAAATTCCTCTGTGTATTCTGTGAACACACTGAGAGTCAAAAGAATTGATTACACTGAACAGTTGTATTGATCGCACCGCAGACTACAACCCACACAGTATTGGCGATGCCACATCATCACAACACAGATTACAACCCACACAGTATTGGGGATGCCACATCATCGCAACACAGACTACAACCCACACAGTATTGGGGATGCCACATCATCGCAACACAGACTACAACCCACACAGTATTGGGGATGCCACATCATCGCAACACAGACTACAACCCACACAGTATTGGGGATGCCACATCATGGCAACACAGACTACAACCCACACGGCAGTGCTGATGCCACATCATCTCAACACAGACTACAACCCACACTGTACTGGGGATGCCACATCATCGAAACACAAATACAACCCAAATAGTATTGGGATGCCACATCATCACAACACAGACTACAACCCACACAGTATTGGGGATGCCACATCATTGGAACACAGATTACAACCCACACAGTATTGGGGATGCCACATCATCGCAACACAGACTACAACCCACACAGTATTGGGGATGCCACATCATCGCAACACAGACTACAACCCACACACTATTTGGGATGCCACATCATCGCAACACAGACTACAACCCACACAGTATTTGGGATGCCACATCATTGGAACACAGATTACAACCCACACAGTATTGGGGATGCCACATCATCACAACACAGACTACAACCCACACGGCATTGGGGATGCCACATCATTGGAACACAGATTACAACCCACACAGTATTTGGGATGCCACATCATCGCAACACAGACTACAACCCACACGGCATTGGGGATGCCACATCATTGGAACACAGATTACAACCCACACAGTATTGGAGGTGCCACATCATCGCAACACAGACTACAACCCACACACTATTTGGGATGCCACATCATCGCAGCACAGACTACAACCCACACGGCATTGGTGATGCCACATCATCGCAACACAGACTACAACCCACACTGTACTGGGGATGCCACATCATCGAAACACAAATACAACCCAAATAGTATTGGGATGCCACATCATCACAACACAGACTACAACCCACACAGTATTGGAGGTGCCACATCATCGCAACACAGACTACAACCCACACACTATTTGGGATGCCACATCATCGCAGCACAGACTACAACCCACACGGCATTGGTGATGCCACATCATCGCAACACAGACTACAACCCACACTGTATTGGGGATGCCACATCATCGCAACACAAATACAACCCAAATAGTATTGGGGATGCCACATCATCACAACACAGACTACAACCCACACAGTATTTGCGATGCCACATCATCACAACCGGACTACAACCCACACAGTATTGGTGATGTCACATCATTACAACACAAACCAGAACCCACACGGCATTGTTGATGCCACATCATCGCAACACAGACTACAACCCACACTGTATTGTGGATGCCACATCATCGCAACACAAATTACAACCCAAATAGTATTGGCGATGCCACATCATCACAACACAGACTACAACCCACACGGCATTGGTGATGCCACGTCATCGCAACACAGACTACAACTCACACTGTACTGGGGATGCCACACCATCGCAACACAAACTACAACCCGGACAGTATTGGTGATGCCACATCATCGCAGCACAGATTACAACCCACACGGTATTGGTGATGCCACTCATCGCAACACAAATTACAACCCACACAGTACTGGTGATGCCACAATATCGCAACACAGTCTACAACCCACACAGTACTCCTCACATCATTCGTTTGTTTGACGTTAAAGGGTGGATAACTCCCAATATGCTAGATGTATTTTTTCTTCTTCTATTTTATACTTCTTCCACGTTCCCCGAAACATTCTTACATAAGCAAATCCGCCCACCGGCATGATGTCATCTCGGAATGAACGCCATTGATCACGAGATTAAACTGGTTCTTCAAAGGCCCGACAGCGTCGTTCTGCTGACGTCATCGTGCACGTGGGGACGACGTTAAAACGAGTCCGTATTGACCGATGTACCAGTGACCCAGTAACGATCAACTACAGCTGTCGAAATGGGTTTACCACGCAAGACGCTCTCGTGGGCATTGCACAGGGCGCGAGTCTCAATTCAAACAGAACCTCAATGACGCGGAAGCGACTCGCAACGAATTGGTTGATGGGCTTTCGGAAATCGTGAATCACCGTGAATGACAGAAAACTGATTTGTCAGGTCCCTGTACTATTGCCTCTTGAAGAGTCACAGAATACACGGCCGGGGTGACGGGGTGCTGGCCCCGATGGGTTAAGTAGCGAATCACGTGACCTGACTTACGCGTCCGGAAATAGATTACGTCTTACTGTCCAATTATCGGAGAAAGACAAAATAAGCGAGCTCGGTAAATGAAGGACCATTGATTTGTGGGGGTTCCCGTGAGGCATCGTTAGGAAAGCATTTATTTTCGCTGATCGCCAAGAAATAACCTTAGTGCCTTAGAGATGACGCGATTCGCCGTGTGCGTACACGTCTCATTTGTACTTCCTAAACAAGCTACGATCTATCAATAAAAAGGTTAGTTGAAAGTCTTTCAGAGAAACAAAGATAGAAAGAAAAAAAGAAGAAAACGAAGTTAAAGCTGCAATCTCGCATCACCATGCTATGATATTTGTTTTAATACAAACAGCAACCAAATCTCCAGTTTGAATAGTCCCTCGGTGTCTCTAATAGCGGTTATCGCCATCTACTTCCGTATAACATACAAGTCTGCCGCCTTGTTTTGTAACTCGTTGAAACACAAACCGGTGGAATATCGCGCCACTTCTCAGTGTCAGAAATAGAGAATGCTACATTTTAGCCAATGTGGATTAGCGAGTCTAGAAAAAGGATATCGACGAATGACGAGCGACGGTTATCGATTAAGACGATTTTGTTTTAATACCCAAAACTAGCTTTATAGAGACTGTTCTAAGCCTGCTGCCATTGTAAGGTGTTTCCGATTAATAAGAAGTTTTTAAATAGAATAAATAAAGCTTGTTTTGTTTAACGATACCACTAGAGCACATTAATTAACTAATCATCGACTATTGGATGTCAAACTTTTGGTAAATTATGACTCGTACGTATTAAAGGAAATCCGTTACATTTTTCCTTATGAAGCAAGAGATCTTTTATACGCAGTTTCCCACAAACAGGAAAGCACATACCACGGCCTTTGTCCTGTTGTGGTGCACTGGTTGGAACGAGAAGAAAACCAATCAGCTGAAAGAATCCACTTAGATGGTTCCATCCTCAAGCCATCACTCAACCGACTGAGCTAAGCCTTTGAAAAAGATTTCTTCTTTAGAATATCAGTGCCTCTATATGCAGTGTATTTCTGTTCGTCCTAATGTTTGTAATAGTTTAAACTTCTTTTTATTTCCTAATATATACTTGTTTTTCGTACGTACGACATTACTAGCAGAATAAATGTAGTTTGGATTATTACAAACATTAAACCTACCAGAAACACATTGACTATAGAGACACCGATATTACAAGAGAGGAAAATACATTGCATATTCAACAGTAGTAGTTAAAAATACTACCAATCGGAAACATCTTACACCAGCAGCAAACTCAAGACAGTGTCTTTGACGAAAGAAAAGTAACGACGCCACTAGAGCACATTGATTATTTTATCTTATCATCGGCTATTGGACGTCAAACATATGGACATTCGGACACTGTTTTTTAGAGGAAACCCGCTGTCGCCACATAGGCTACTCTTTTACGACAGGCAGCAAGGGATCTTTTATTTGCGCTTCCCACAGGCAGGATAGCACAAACCATGGCCTTTGTTGAATCAGTTATGGATCACTGGTCGGTGCAAGTGGTTTACACCTACCCATTGAGCCTTGCAGGCACTCACTCAGGGTTTGGAGTCGGTATCTGGATTAAAAATCCCATGCCTCGACTGGGATCCGAACCCAGTACCTACCAGCCTGCAGACCGATGGCCTAACCACGACGCCACCGAGGCCGGTTTGACGAAAGAAGTGGGCCAGTGGTAAAGCGTTCGTTTGCGCGGTTGGTCTATGGTCGATCCCCGTCGTTCCAGCCAATGCACCACGACTGATGTATCAAAGACTAGTGGTATGTTCTATCCTATCTATGGGAATCAATGAATGAATGAATGTTTAACGACACTCCAGCAGAACAAAATACATCGGCTATTGGGTGTCAAACTATGGTAATTCAAATGAATGAATGCCTATCTATGGGATGGTGCATATAAAAGAACGAAGGAAGGAAATGTTTTATTTAACGATGCACTCAATACATTTTATTTACGGTTGTATGGCGTCGGACATATGGTTAAGGACCACACAGATATTGAGGGAGGAAACCCGCTGTCACCACTTCGTGTGCTACTCTTTTCGATTATTTATATCAATCATCCCATAGACAGGTTAGCACATACCACGGCCTTTGATAGACCAGTCGTGGTGCACTGACTAAACCATATAACAGATCCCTTGTTACTAATGCAAACATTTCCTCTCTAGGACTGTATGTCAGAATTACTAAATCTTTAACATTCAATAGCCGATGAACAATAAATCAATGTGCTCTAGAGGTACCGCTATCCAAAACAAATTTTAACTTTAAAAACAGAAGGAGACTGTGCAGGTTAATCCATATCACTGTAGGACAGATCAAGAGAGGATTTGGGAAGGGCAGCAATTTAGACCAGGGCATGTGCTTATAAAACGTTTATAGTCTAGATTCTATCTCTAATACACACACGCCATTTGTATGGTGTTGCCATGACGATAAAGTCTCAGACTCTGTTAGAGTCTTAAGTTCAGACTGAAAGCTTTTTAAGCATCTGGCCTGGTCTCAAAGCCAAAGAGGTTTGGGCGGGAAGCTCAGTGTAGACATTTCTCTGTCATTGTTAAATTTTTCGTTTTATTACGGCGCGAATCCTCTGATTCTGGATGTATTCCGGGTCTCACTGACTTTCCGCGAGCGACCGTGTTGCTGCATATTCCATATTCTCCAGGAGGTTTATTATCTATGACGTCACACCTGTGACACATTGACGAATGTAATGGGGAAAAAAGGGAAATTGCTTCACCCACATCGTCAAATGTTTTCGATTAGGATTTTGTTTTCACATCTTATTAAAGGGACTGTCCTGGGTTTATTTTCATTGTTAGTATGTTGCTAACTAACACATATGTTTTAAACTAAATTAGATTTTGAATATTAAGTAATATTTATCTGTATAAAAACAACAGTGGTCGTAGTTTAAATGCGTTTTTGATCGTCCTAGTGTTTGTAATAAGTCAAACGTCGTTTTATGTCCTAATATATATATATATATATATATATATATATATATATATATATATATATATATATATGTGTGTGTGTGTGTGTGTGTGTGTGTGTGTGTGTATGTGTGTGCGCGTGCGCGCGTATGTTTCCTACATACGAAACTATTTGGAAACCAAATCCAGTTTTGGCGCTTTACAAACACTTGAACGACCAGAAACACATTTAATATACAGTCTCTATATTTAGTATGTAATTGTAGACGTTAAATTATGTTATTAGTCGGAAAATATTTAACAATGACAGCAAACCCAGAACAGACCCTGTATATAGTGCCATTCTTATTCTGTGGATCTGTCTGTCTTTCTATACACCAGTCTGTCAGCCGTTTGTCCACCCATCCATTTGTAAGTCTGTCTTTCCGCCAGTGTGTCTTTTTAACTGTCTGTAAGAATGATTATTTATTAAGGTAACGGTGCTAACATATATAACTGGCCATTATTTGAATGGAATCACTGATCAAGCGGACGACATTGGACTACATGTTGGCGCGGGATTTAAAGTTACATTCTCTGGTTACCATATTATAACATCATGTACAAATGTGAAATACCAGCTCAAATGCACTTTAAAAAAGTCGTGTGTGTTCGCTATGAACGCATATCGTCAAAGCTCGGCAAAGAACAACCGACAGCCTGTTGTCAGTATCAGTTGACACGTGCGTTTACCGAGTTCAAATTGTAGGGTTCGTCTCAAAAAATTAAACGAGAAATCTTGCGCTGTACGAAGAACGTTCGGTTGAGGATACGGTACTAGTCTTTAGTTAAAACTTATTATCGACAGTCGTACCTTCCTATTTCAGAATTGATATTTTATAAAGTGTTAGTAGAACTTTCAAAGTTTAGTTTGTATACTAGTAACCCATTTAATCATGTATATATTTTTCAAATAAAATATACTGTCACGGGGATCCTATAATACCCGTAACTGAATAAAACACGATTATCCAAATATCTCTCCTAACTGTATATCTATTAGATCTCTCTGTATCGGGCAGTATATACCCGCGTGGCTCGTCTCTAGGTATGATCAGAGATAAGATCTTATATAAAGTATATATAATATAGCACGTTTAGTTCACTAGAAAACACAACAAAAACACAATACACTTTGGAATCTGTATTAATCTACGCTGACAAATGTACTGCCGCAGTAGTTAATTAACAACAACAAATAATAACAACCCAGAACTGATCACTTAATTAGTTAATCTCTAGGTGTCTAGTTTACACAATATGCTAATCACTTCACCGTGACACAACACCCACACGTGTGATAATTGAGAAACGCTTCCAGGGGAACTTAAGTAATAAAGGAATTACAACTCTATTCCTAACTGGTTAATTTTTAATTAACCCTTAACTACTCATTCTGTAACGTGTGATAATTGAGAAACGCTGCCAGGAGAACTTAATTAATAAAGGAATTACAACTCTATTCCAAACTGGTTAATTTTTAATTAACCCTTACCTATTCATTCAGTAACCTTGTAACACAGAATTAATACTGGTACCTATCACAATAAAGACAATAACCTACAGTTTACCTAGGTCCTCTAGGATGACTGGCTAAGCTTTAATAATTATTTAGACAGTGAGCCTGCAGTTTACTGCGTCAGATGACCGGCAGCACCGTCTAAATAATATTGGTATAATACAGTATTAAAATATTTAAAGTCACATCAATCACATCAAGGTTATACATAGAGCAGAAATAAAATATTTACCAGTCCGGACGGACAACGATCCCTGGGAGCCTTCCTATGGTTCTCCCTGGTATCTCTAAAACCCTAGCTATTTAGTATAAAATCCCAGTATTGCCTGGGGGTACATCGCGGCACCGAATACCTACAAGTGATATTTCCACAGCGACCAAGGCGACAATTTTCCTTAGATGGCCAGACTTACTGACGCCTAGTCGCCAAAATCACGGTCGTAAAAACCGCACTCGCGGAGGTATTACGTAACTACTGGCCACATGGCCTCCGCACATGGGCTGGGTGTGTATTAGGCACAGCTCGACCACGGTCGCGCGGAGGTATTACGTAAGAAAGTGCCCACCTAGGCTTAAATGCATATTGGAACTGCACACGGCCCTGTAACACAATTAATATCGCCACAGGCGAAAACAAATTTAAGAGCATGTTCCGTCACAACTGGCTTTGTTTTTGACCTGGATAAGCCAGCGTAGTGAAACCAATGCGGAGTGCGGCGTCATATTATATGCACCAAACGTAATTGGATTTTCTGTTCTATATGCTTAAATAATAAAAATATTCCAGGGAATGCAGTTTTAACTCAGTCGGTGACTGCTCGCTTGGGGTGCTTGCGTTGTAGGATCGAACCACCTCGGTGGATCCATTCAGCTGGTTGGGTTTTGGCTCGTTCCAACCAATGCACCACAACTGGACAAAGGCTGTGATATGTTATTTCCTGTCTGTGGGAAAGTGCATAGAAAAGATCCCTTGCTGCATTAAACAAAATGTAACGTGTTTGAACCTTAGATGGATGCAAGCACGAAAGTAAGTTGAAATGAAATTGTTGCGTCTAAGTCCATATTGAGGCCCTGGTCAAAGAATCGAACCCCCACGGCAGATGCATTTGGCTTTTTCCCCATCACAATCAGTGCCCAACAAGTTATTGGCATGTATAAAATCTAGACTGTCCTTTCTGTGAGAAAGGTTATATAAAACACCCTTTGCTGCTAATGGGCCTCTGTGGTCATAAGGAATCGGACATAAGGTGAAAGGTATTTAGTTCGCATCCCGGTACCGGCTTCCACCCAGAGCTAGTTTTAATGACTCAGTGGGTAGGTGTAAGACCACTACACCTACTTCTCTCTCATTAACCACTAACCGCTAACACACTGTCCTGGACAGACAGCCCAGATAGCTGAGGTGTGTGCCCAGGACAGCATGCTTTAAACATAATTGGATATAAGCACGAAAATAAGTTGAAGTGAATTAATGAAATAATGAAAAAATATATATATACCGGGTTTCGTCTAAAGACAACGTGTTACAATTAAAGTATATTTGACATCCAATAGGCGATGGTTAACAACAAACTTTTTAAACTGTTCCTATCGGGATTATACCAGCAGGTGCATCTGGGCTATTTGTGGACGTTAATCGGATTACGACTGTTCCTGGCAACAGACCTAACCTTGTCTAGAGCTGTGAGATGACAATCGGAGGAAGTCAATTACCGATTGGTCGTTGTCTTCACAGAATTAGATGAGGAAGTTCTTAAAGAGAAATCGACCAGTGACCGTGTGAAAAGTCGCACGATCAATGACACAATGCAATGATTGGGATACTAGGCATATTGTACTTAGATAATAATAATAACAAATTGTAAAAATAAAACACACGCACACACACACAACAAACACAAAAAACCAACAAAAACACCAACAAGCAAAACACAACAAAAACCAACACAAGAAACCAACAAAAAAACCTAACAAAACAAACATCAATAAAAATAACACTAACAACAACGAAAACAACAACAAAAATCCCAAAAGAAAACAGTACAATTTAGTTTTTCGGGTGGGGTGGGGTGGGTGGGTGGGTATAACTATATAAACTAGTTGCGTTGTATTAGTTTTATTCTCTGTTATGAATACTAGTACAGGTATTTAAATAAGCCTACCGCTGATTAATTCATATTCAGAGGATTAATGTTCGGTCATTCTGAGTGTATATGCATGTATTAAATACTTACTGTAGAGATGTATGATTTCTTTTCCAAACAAACCGACCTCGGTGGCGTCGTGGCAGGCCATCGGTCTACAGGCTGGTAGGTACTGGGTTCAGATCCCAGTCAAGTCATGGGATTTTTAATCCAAATACCGACTCCAAACCCTGAGTGAGTGCTCCGCAAGGCTCAATGGGTAGGTGTAAACTACTTGCACCGACCAGTGATCCATAACTGGTTCAACAAAGGCCATGGTTTGTGCTATCCTGCCTGTGGGAAGCGCAAATAAAAGATCCCTTGTTGCTAATCGGAAGAGTAGCCCATGTAGTGGCGACAGCGGGTTTCCTCTCAAAATCTGTGTGGTCCTTAACCATATGTCTGACGCCAAATAACCGTTAATAAAATGTGTTGAGTGCGTCGTTAAATAAAACATTTTTTTTTCTCCAAACAATGTCATTTGGACCTATATATAAACTTGTTTGTGTGTGAATATATATTGTGTATGTGTATGTGTGTCTGTGTGTAGGTCTCTCTCTCTCTCTCTCTCTCTCTCTCTCTCTCTCTCTCTCTCTCTCTCTCTCTCTCTCTCTCTCTCTCTCTGTGTGTGTGTGTGTGTGTGTGTGTGTTTGTGTGTACGTGTGTGTGTGTCTTTGCATGTTGGTGTTTGTGTCTATCTGCCTGTCAATATTTCTACTTGTCCGTCTGTCTTTCTGTATATTTATTTACTTGGAAATATTACTGCGTTTTCACTTTTCCCGATTGCTAAAGTCTTAAATGTGAACTTTATTGAAGTTCTTTAATACTGGGTGGTAGCAACTGGAAAAACTATCTTTATATTAATTTTCTTTTCAACTGGATGTGGGTGGGGAATCATTATTTTCAGAGTTAGGGAGTTCAGCTGTCATACCCTCTCCCCACCTCTCACTTTGGACGCCTATATATATCCCCTGAAATACATAACATTTGACCGTGATCGTTTGTTAAAAAAACAATTTAACCTAATATCAGCATAGTGCTTTTGAATCAAAATATTTATAATTCTGTAACCTTCGGATGCCAAATAACTGTAATTCCGTATGATCAATGGTTGTATACGCTTCGTTAACCTCATTTCATGCCGGGTGAAATGGGAGCTATGCTAATTAAAACACAATAAAATAACAAAGAAAGAAACCAGAAAAACACAACTACAACAAAACCAATATGATATCAGTTCATCAAAACTGTTAATTTATAGTATTAATATAATGAAATCATTCTGTTCAGAGACAACAAGAGACGTTAAGGTTCGCGAATGATTTGAGTGCTTCCCAATGTCGTCATTCGATTTAACATAAAGCGCGGGAAAAGGGGCGGAGATCATCTACCTCAGTCGGTAAAGAGCTTGCCCGAAGTGCTTGTGTCATGGGATCGAATCTCCTGAGTAGACCCATTCTCTGATTGCATTTTCCACCTTTACAACCAGTGCGCCAGGACTGGCATATCAAATCAGTGGTATGTGCTATCCTGTCTGTGAAAATGTAATGGCTTTCCTCTTAGACTACCGGTCGGAATTTATCAATAGCCGATGATTAATAAATCAATATGCTCTAGTGTTAAAACAAAACAAACTTTAACTTTAACATAAAGCGTAGCAAAACCCAGTCTAGGCCAGACCACAATTGTTTACGCTATATGTATCTATATATCGTTACTGGCTATAGCACCATGGGTTTCTTATGCACATTTGCCTATAAACTATAAACTGCAATTGTTTTTTTCGAAATTCTAAAATTATTAGTTAACAAGTAAACGTCACAAACTAATCTAAACTATATATATATATATATACATAATATATATATATATATATATATATATATATATATATATATATATATATATATATATATATATCCAAAAGAAACTTTATAAGGCTTGAAATTGTATAGAAAACCAAAACAATTGTACGGTAGGATATGAAAGTATCATGAAGTTCAACATCTAACCGTCACAACGCACTTCTAGATACATGCAAAGTGTTTGTAAGGTGGTTTCTAAATTTGTTCCTTTCTATTAACAAAACCATTTATCAAATTAGTCAAAATATATGTGTGTAAAGTTTCTTTTGGACGTCAGTATATATACATGTATGCATTAGTACGGTAATATTTTGATTAGTGGATGACTTTTACTTGTTTCGTTGAGAATTTTGGAAAACAATAAATTTAGTTTATTTTTATCATCCGGTAATCGATCATTTTAAATTAAGTTACAATGCGTAGATCTAAATTTCAGTTTCGCATAAGATTGGCGACCAATGTAAGAAATGCCGTACCCTCCTACAAACCCGCCCCTTCTTCCTACAATGCACTGACGTGTGGAGCGTGGGCACTTTGCCAGTTTTAATAATGAATTGATTTTCAACAAGTGACAACATTGCAAATGCAAGGTCCAATACTTGAAGGAAATTAAACAAAACTTAATTTGCTGGGTGGAGGTTTGTTGTATGTAGCAACGATGGCACCAAAGTTGACCGTGTAATTATATTTCTAGAACATTTTCAGCAGATATTTGAGAAGGGTAATTCACATAAATTGATCCTAAAGATTTTGTGTGGGAGTTTGATGTTCGCGGAATGAACGCTACTATCTGGTGCCGGGGGATGTTATTGTTCGGTTCCAGGCCAAACTATCTAATCATCAGTGCTGTACGATTGCTAACGAACTCCCACCATACGTAGTTAGTAGTGTAACCAACGTTTGTTCCACTCCGGGGCATCCACGCTACATTGAATGAACCGGTCTTCAACATAATCACTCAAATGGCGAGAGGGTATTAGCTTCAGAGTATGGAATCAAGTTATAGAATGAGATTAGAAATTTAACTTGACGGCCAGTTGCAAGCGTGTGTACATCTGAAACAATCTGACGGTCATGTTTGTGGCGAAATTATCAATGGTACGTTTCTGAAATTTTAGAAATTTTAATTAAAAAGTGTGGATTTGTAAGACTGTTAAAACAACCCTAGTTTCTCGTTGTGCTGTTCAAGTCTAATACATTAGTACGAGTTAAATTAATACATTAGTATCAGTCATATGATAAATAGAGACAACACATACATTAGTTTGGGAATCATGGAACTTACGTTCAGAGATATTCTGGTCTTTACAAAGGGGGATACTTTCTTTGGACTCGTTAGTAATTCACAGGAAGTGTCAATAATATACCTCCATCCATCTCTCTCTCTCTCTCTCTCTCTCTCTCTCTCTCTCTCTCTCTCTCTCTCTCTCTCTCTCTCTCTCTCTCTCTCTCTCTCTCTCGTTTCATTCACCCATCTATCTTTATCTCAATCTCTGTCTGTCATTCCATATCTATATCTGACTTTTTCTGCCACTGTTTCTGTCTGTCTGTCTCGCTCCTTCGTTCCCACACACTCTCTCGCTAATCAACCATTTCCCGTAGATCGCTCATCATATTAGCGCTAATCACTCAACGGCCATGCAGCAATGGACATCCAGGACAAGACACTTTCAAACTTTATTAGCAGCCGACACGACCGGCATACGTCACCGGGTCGCCATTAATTCTCCACGTGCACTGGCGCTGTCTTCGTTTTCTTATCATGTCAATAAACTCGTTCATTTACTTCCATTTTATTATTAATAATAATCTGTTGGCAGCGTGTTCCACCAAATTTGAGAGCATCATCTTCAGAGAGGCGTATCACTGACCCGATAGCGGTCGATAGAGGGCGCGCGCGCGCTTCATCCAGCTGCGGTAAGCGACTCTTGACATTTACGATGGGACTCGTGCAATAAGGAGTTACCATGAATACACTTGTGAAGCGATCAATAACCGGCAGCTCAACTATCCAGTCTCTTCTAGCAAATCTTATTCACATATTCCCTTTTTTCTCCTTTCAAAAGACGCGATGATGTAAACATTTTGAGAAGGGATGTTCTTGTTATTTGTCCGTCACGGCGTATGCAATTCGGTTAAAAGAAAGGTTTGTACGAATCCAGTTTGACACCGAGAGACCATTCAGTGCCATAAGCATTCTTAATGCTACGTTTTTTGTTCTTTGTGTGATAAAATTGCATATACATATTTTTATAAAACCTATCAAATGCAAAGCATAGTTTCTCCTTGTGTGTATATGTGAGGACGGGGAATAGGTAGCATTTGTAATGTTGAGCTTGATATTTAGTAGCTTCTGAGTATTATTTGTTTGAAAGTTGTTAAGTGAAGTGTATTCCTTTTTATTGCATTGTCTTTTCTACATAAAATAGGAAGAACTGTATAAAATTACGAATGTCAATGTTTCAGTAACTTTAATGCGCTGGTACTTGGTCCTGTATTCTGATGACGTGCCCATATCTTATTTAAGGTTCCTAAGCCCGATATCTGGCATTGCCAGTGGCTTGGCTTGGGACTGAATGGTATTTAATTAAGGTGGCAATTTGGATTATTACTCAAGGGGTGAGGGTAGGGGCTGTTTGAAGCGCCAAGTCCCCAAAAATTACCATTTCCATGTAAATTTACTATAATCATATCTTATTATGGCGTATAATGTAGAATGGCCATTAAAAATAATATGGTTGAATTAAAAAAAGCTATCATGTATTTATTACCCTGGGGGTTTCGGCAATGATAGGCTGGCACCCGGCATCACAGGAAGGAGTGGCGTGAATATAGGTTTGTTAAATGCCAATCGTATTCAGAACTTCAGTGTGTCGAAGTGAGGAGAGGAGGGCAGACCCAACAGCCTTAAACAAAACTTGTCCCTACGGCCGAAATCGCCTACGCGTAACGTATTTAAAGTGTGTATTGTTTAACGACACCACTTAGCACATTGATTTATTAATCATCGGCTATGGGATGTCAAATATTTGATAATTTTCACATATAGTCTTAGAGAGGAAACCAGCTACATTTTTGCCATTAGTAGCAAGGGGTACTTATTTGTACTTTCGCACAGACAGGAGCGCATATACCACGGTCTTTGATATACCATTCGTGGTGCCCTGGCTGGAACGAAAAATAGCCCAATGGACCCACCGACGGGGATCGATCCCAAACTGACCGCGCATCAAGCGAGCGCTTCACCACTGGGTTATGTCCCGCCCCTGAAAACGCAACTACATGTAACTGCTGACGTCCAATTTCCCCCTATACGCCCGACTGTCGTTCTGTCCAGTCATGGCATCATCAAAAGGTTTTTTGCGTCTGCTTTCTACATATCCCCACTTCTAAGATATCTAGAGGCATGGTCACTGTGTACAGATGTTAAACAACGACATATCATTTTGGCACAGAAGTCGTTTCAAGGACTCTTTAAGTGCATTCAAATAGTTTAATGAAAGACATTTGGAGGTTATTCTAAATATGATGCAAATGTGTTAATCCTTATTTTAATTGTGTGCATACTCTTTCATATCTTTCGTCAAACGTTCGCACATTTCCCCATCGTTTTAGATGTAGTGACGGACTTGACAACAGTGGTGGCATGACGGGTGCTCCCGGTGGGCAGGATATGCTCAACTTTCGCGAACACCTGACAATGAATCATGACTGCATGTCATCACGGCTATATGTATTCTAGCAGAGTTCTGTCCTGTGCTAGTTTTGATCTAATGAACTAGTCTGGGAGCGGTACTATTTGAGCGGTACAGGAAGGATGCATTTTTCAGTGAAGGATCTGTTCTCCTATAGACGGGACACTAGATAGAGATTCGTGGAATCAATCACTATTTTGCCAAATATTCATTCCACTGCATTGTGCAGAGATACAGTTTTTGTCATGGATACAGATTTCGTCGTTCACATTTGACTTACAAGTGCGTAACTATACAGATTTACAATGCTTCAACACATGCGTGTAAGAAAAGCAGACTTCGTAAATTCGACCCATTGTATTTTTTATGAAGATGCAAATACTTGGAATTAATTATGTACATACATTTTTCAGAAGTATCCAAATAAAAATCTAGGTAGTGTGAAGACTGGAGTGTTCAGTGCTAAACACCGTCGTCGTCACCACCACATCGTGATCAACATCATCATCATCATGAACAACAACAACATCAACAACACAATAACAAAATAAGAAGCAAACATGTACGCCTAAATATGCTACATCATATTTTTGAAACATTTAAGGAATAAAAAAAATTGGAACAATAATAAAGACAACCAAAAAGAGATATAAATGAAAAACAAAACGAAAAACGAAAAACAATTAAATCAAATTCCGAACAAAATGTTAATTACTTCAGTATGATTGCTATTACACTAAAACATTTTTTAGTACAGTTGATTTTCCGTTTAGGTTTCACAAAATAAAGTGAAGCTAGGCATACACATATTGATTCATTGCTTCATACGCAATGACTGTTTGAAACGCAAGCGTCGCGAGTGTCGCACCATAAGCATCTTTCAACAATTATTTTTGTTCATTCAGACTTGTTCTAAAACCATACTTTAGAATTTATAATACGTTGCCACCCACATACGCTGGCAGCAGACTCGCTTGTTTTCCCACTCCGTGTGGTGGGTGATGTGCCCACAGCAAGTCTACACACCGTAATGACATTTGATGGATTTAGATAGTAAACTGTAGATTCAGTGACGCACACGGCTCGTAGCGTGTTTTGCGTTTCAAGTTATAATGGAGCTAGTTGTCAATGACAGATCACACTGGATAAGACCAGCGTCAAACATTGCTGCCTTATTAAAACGGCGTGGCTGACTTTATAAACACTGCAGTGTGTTTGCCACTAATATAGCCTTTTAAATGATTACAATGACATTAATTATATTTCCTTTCTTGGAATCCCTATGTCCAAGGGCGTACAGGCAATGAGCGGAGAAGCTTCGGATATGCTAGGGCGTTACGGGGGCACGATCTTCCCGGAAATAATGGCATTTAGTGCGTCCCGACGTGTTTAGTAAATGTGTTGTTTTGGCAGACATTTCAAGATTTTTAAAAAAGTATATACATGTAGGCCTAAATATTTCTTCTGTTAAAAACTGATTTGCAGATAAGTGAGTGTTTTTGTTAAAATGGCATCGCATCAAATATTTACGTAATTGCAAATCAATTTTGAAAAGAAAATGTACATATCATTGAAGAATATGTTTTAAAAAAGAAACAAACAACAACAAAAGCCCAGAAAAAAAAAAAAATCACCCCCCCCCCCCCAACATTAAAAAAAACAAAAACAAAAACAAAACATTAAATAACAAACAAAAACAAAAAACATAACTAAACCCCCAAATCAAAACTAAACTAAAAGGAAAACAACAAACCAAGACAACAACAAAATAAATACAATGTCAAAGTGTTTGTTTGTTTTGTTTAACGACACCATTAGAGCACATTGATTTATTAATCATGGATGTCAAACATATAGTCATTTTGACACAGTCATAGAGAGGAAACCCGTTACAATTTTTCTATTAGTAGCAAGGGATCTTTTATTTGCACCAGCCCACAGACAGGATAGCACATACCAGTTGTGGTGCACTGGCTGGAACGAGAAATAGGTCAATGAACCCACCGACGGGGATAGATCCCAAACTAGGTGCAACTTGCTCGAATGACGCCAGTATTAAATTTGTGTTTTAAAAATTATATCCAATTAAGATTCCAGCACATTATTCTGGTTACACACCTAATCTACCTGGGGTGTCTGTCCAGAACAATGGGTTAATGATTAGGTTTTGTGAAAGAGAAACTGCTGTAGTGGAACTAAAGCCGTTAAAATCCTCTCTGGATAAGTAATCAGCATAGACGTACGGGCTTCCATTTTTTGTAAGGGGCAGACCGATTTTGCTCGAATTCAACGAAAATGCCCGAATCTGGATAACAACATTAATTCGTATTAGCAATACTGCCAAATAGCTAAATAAGGTTGCAAACGAATCACTATGCATGTTTACATGGATTACAAATAATATTGTGGGTAGAATAATAGAAATATATGCCCGAATTTGATGAGTTGCTCCAGCACTGGAGAGGGAGGGCGCCCCCCTCGTCTCGTACGCTATCGGAACCGGTACCTGGGCGAGAATACCGTACCCATCACCGTTTGTTTGCACACCGCCATTCACGCGTATAATTTCTACATCAGAATATATTTCTGTGAACAAATACTACAACACTGAAACAACCATAGGACTACAGTCTCTTGCAAACCACCATGCACAAATCTGTAGAGGTTGTGGGTGTGGGTAATATTTGGCATGCTTCCATCAGAGAACTGTTCAAGCACGCCTGTCGTGGACACAGCATCTGACTTGCCAGAGAGTTCTGTCCATGACAGCAGTATTGGTTTACCACAACACGTTTAAATTACCCACCCTTGAGCAAGAGCACCGCTTCAGTTTGCTGTTTTGTAAGTGGCAGCACAAGACATGGACCGTTTTCATCATTTAGTAAAAAAACAACCCAGAAAATCCCAAACAAACGTAAAACCACTAGGCTATTTAAATGACTTTGTAAGCATTTCAAAAACATATTTAAAACAGAGTTTTATATTTTATATTGTTAGTTAATGAAGAGTTATTTCCGAAACCGGACTCTGGGCGTAGCCAACATGGAGCAAACGAGGCGTTTGCCTCGTCTGGAATTTCCCCAAACACCACGCCACAATACTCAGGGCCTGCAGGCCCCCTCCTCGGCGTCTGGGTTTGCCTCGGCGTCTGGGTTTGCCTCGGCGTTTTTCCTCTCTGGTTAAGCCCCGGGGACTATATTTAGTTGCTACGTAAAGTAACGACACAGGAAATGGATTTAATGACTCTCTTTCTTTCTATAACGTAGATTATTGCTCCATGTAATAATCTTTAACAACTAGACAAGTGAATGTTATTTCTGAATATGTAATCACTATAATGTGTCCGGCACACGGCAACCCGACATGTTCAGCTATTATCTAGGGACGTGTACAAATGCTTATTATCTTGTTGATCACTTTAGTGTTCTCAATAGCAACACTTTCTTAGAATTCGGTTAATTGTGTTTTTCAAAGGTATTAAAACGAGAAATAGCCCAATGGGCCACCGACGGGGATTGTTTCTAGACCGACCGCACATCAAGCGAACGCTGTGCCAGTGGACTACGTCCAGCCCCACTCAAGTTTTACTGTGGTGTATTATATTTTTAGTAACGTCATGTTAATTTTTGTAAACCATTTTAACATTAGCAATACAAAGGGTAGCCAATCTACCTTGAATGTGTTTTGTAAAGCTTCAAGAGTTGTCCTCCTTACTTCACTCTTGAGGAGAAAGAATATACAGTTTATTGAACGATATTTCAGCTACTACGGAAACAAAGAAAATAAAAACCCAAATGTAATCATTAATACTAATTTAATCCAAATGATATGTGCCAAATATAATTTCGACGTTACACGATGACGTCATCGATTGGTACATTCCAACCCGTTGAATCATATACATCAAGATCGTCGTGGATAATAAATAGGATATTAAACTCGCTACCATTTAGTATCATGCTTATGCCCCTCGTGAAATAATTTTGATTGTCAACTGAAATTACACAAGTATTCATACCGTTTTCATGTAATTCGTGGACTAGTACAATCGACACAACGAAAATACGACACATGTATGCATAACACAAACACATGATCATATCGTTTTGATCCACGAATTTCAGTACCTAACGAAATATGTATTTGAGCAAAAACACGAAAAGTTAAGCCCACGGAAATAAAGGATTTCCCTGTATTTAATTCAATAAAGACACTGCCCACCCATTTATTGTATGGCCAAAGGGAATCGCTGAAGAGTTACTTGTTATTGAAAAGTGGTGGCTTAGATAGCGTGACCGACGCGTTTGCTACAACCCCCATACACCTCCATCTCCCCCCCCCCCCCCCCCCCCCCCCACACCCCGCAGGACAAAAATAAAAGAAAGAAAAATGTGTATATTACTATTTGGGGAGAAACGTTTGCATTCAACATGGTTATGTTTATAGGTAATAATAAATAAGTAGGCCTACTTCTTGAATTATTTCTCCACTCATATTCAGGCGTTTTTTGTAAATGGTCAGTTGCTTCTTATTTCAAAACCCGTTGTACATGTACTTGACGAGACTCGTGCATAAGCGTACGAAACTGCCCCCACCTCCACCCCCCCCCCCCCCCCCCCCCCCCCCACCCCAGTCCTGGAGAAAATCCTCAAATTCGGGCAAAAACTCATGCATAAGCGTACGAAACTGCCCCCACCCCAAACCCAACCCCCCAGTCCAGGAGAAAACCCGCAAATTGGGGCAAAAACAATAGAAAAATTCGGGAAAAATGAGCTGGCCTGAACACTTTTCATCAAGTATTTCCATCATTCTATCCACAGTATTAGGTGTAATCCATGTAAAAATGGGTGGCGATTCGTTTGCTGTCTGGCTGTAAGTAGTGCTAATATGAATGAATGTTGTAATCCAGATTCAGGCATTTTTGATTAATTCTGGAGAAAATCGGCCTACAGCCCCCCAATGTTTTAGTTTTAATTGCTGGCGTTGATTATTCTATTCTTGTACCTATAAACATTACCAACTTTCATAAACATACATTATGTCAATATGAAATATTATCCATTAATTTTTTTTAATGATTAGTGAATGATCAGCATTTTAATCAATAATATGTTTATGTAATCTCGAGACGATTTTCGTTGGTTAAGTTAATAACATTTTAATAATATTTTACGTAAATAGTAACGGTTAAATATTATATAGGTTTAAACGACTTAGCTAAGTGATCAACCAATCTTACTAAATGTTGCCTATATAACTGAACGTCTTCAATAGTACTCTGGTAATATACATGCAACTTTACAACTCATGGGAATGGTGATATCCGTACATGCATATTATGATTTATTACCATCATGGTTCAAAATATTCAGGGAAATATAACCAGTATGTCACACAGGTGTCATAATGATTTCACGTGCACGTCGAATGACGTCATTTTGGGAGGCGACGTAATGCAGCGTCTCCAGCCTTAGCTCTATGTAATCGCTTACCTTCTAGTCACGTTTGAAACGTTTTGACATGGCCTTTGTTATTCGTAAAAAAACACAACTATTGTGGATAATGTGGATAATAAAGAAATTATTACATTCGCGTGTGAATCGTGCTGATTTTATGAAACTCATGTCAGGATTCATGTATTAACCTCGCTCTCGCTCGGGCAATACAAAACTCCTGACACTCGTTTTGTAAAATCAGTAAGACACACAACCTCATGTAATAATATTTTATTTATGTTCTCTTATTTTGGCAATCAGAACTACTAAACCGTTATCCCAGATCAAGACCGTTATCCCGCAATGCAGAGTCGAATGAGGATTTGACAAAATAGTGGTTGATTCTAGTGGCCCGAATTTTTATGAATTTACAAGTAGTGTGAACGAATAATAATTGGTAGAAAAAAAAGCATTTACAGTTTACCATAAATAATAAATCAACTATAATTATTGGAAAAAGAGTAACATATGAATACAATTAACAACATAGGTACCAGAATCCAAAGTATTGTAATGTTATTTATTCACATTTCAACAATAATTATTTTATCCTGCAATACAGAAGAAAAAAAAAGAGTAGAGTTCCGGGTTTGATTTTATATTGTTTTCGCGTTATATATTATACAGCTTACGATTCTTATTATTGTCTTGTATTGCATTGCATTGTATTATTATTATAGTTACTGTGATACTTACATACTACCTGTGATACTTACACTAGCGCACGGTTTTTACACTGTGTTTTTAACTTGATTTAAAAATATTTTATATTGATGTTGATCATCAATTCATTTATGTCGTTACCATTGTGTGACACACACTAGCCGATATAATGTCGTTAAACATTCATTCGTTCATTCATGCATATATTATATTTTTTATATATGTATGTATATATATATATATATATATATATATATATATATATATATATATATATATATATATATATATATATATATATATATATATACCAAGATATATTGAAACCTATCAAACCAATAAACAAACAAAATTTTGATGACGTTGTTATTAGAATAAAATTTTACAGAAATATCGAAAAATATATTTACTCATAAAATGAAGACAGCTTCACAGATGCATGGGGTATTTTACAATTATAATACCGATTAATATATTAAATTAATTGTATAGGTTTTTAAAAATTATTATTTGGCTATTACCAAACTATAACACAAATATAGAATTCCCTTTTTATTTGTACTGTAGTTAGCGCCTTTTTGTTACTGATATATGATTTATAAATTAGTCACATCGTATTTGAAGCATTACACAAGACTGACGCAGAGTATGATTCTTAACGTTAAGTAAATCCATGAAAGGAATATTGATCATAGATTTAAGAAAGTGTTATGACGTTAAATTATTTTATTTTTGTAAAACATAAAATAAGGTATGTATAAATACAGAACTTCACATATATTGTTTTCGCTTCCTATTTATTGCACTTGTTTATTTTGCGCAAGAATCTCGACCGCTACGCGGTCTCGTGGTATATATTCTTGTGCAAAATAAACTCGTGCAATAAAAAGGAAGCGAAAACAACGTATGTGAAGTTATGTATGTATATATGTATACATATATATATATATATATATATATATATATATATATATATATATATATATATATATATATATATATATATATATATATATATATATATATATATCTACTTTCGGAGGATATTGTCAGAATATTAAACAGAAAGAACTGTACTGTTCACATGACACCTAGAACACCTACAATTTTCCAAAAGTTGTCAGTCGCGATTCCTTATAATTTGGAAACTTGTATCATACTTGCGTTTGCAGCTAGCGAATGCAATGTCCACTAAACTTCCACAATTAGCGATAGTGGGAATTTTTATATGTTTTAAGAAAAATTAAGACTTAAAAAAAACTACAACCTAACACCAAAAACCAAAAAACTAAATTGCAGAAATATTGGGGCGACGACTGCCGCCCCAGTTCCGACGCTCCTGTAAGTAGGAAATTATTGAGAGGTAAAATCTAGTTTGCTTTACTACAAACAAAAGAGCTACAACACACGCATTAAATACACAGACACTGGTGTTCTAAACAGGAAATCAATGTCTATAATATGTAGTTTTAGTAATGAGATAGGCTCTGTTAGTGTTAGTCATACATATGTTACAATGGCAAGAACCTCAGGACAGGCCCTTTAAAATAATTTGTTGTTTTATTAAACTTTGACCATGCAGCCAACACACCCAAATACGAATCAATGATTTTGTTCTATATATGGCAACCAATGGGCATGTTTCCAAAGTGGTCAACACCAGGCCCAAATATTCAAATTAGCAGCTCAAACAGGATTTTGCATTTGATAAGTTTGTACATGTAAAAACAAATCATGTTTAAGTTACTATAAATATTAGTAATTTCAGAAACACATGGTGTACAAACATTAGTATTGTAAGAAAGAAAATGTAATTAATATCCAGTTTTATTAAATACAAGTTTTGCTAGCAAGGCATGTTTAAATGTCTGGAAAGCTAGGAATGCCCTTTTAAAGCTGAAGTGTCTGGAATAACTAGAAATTTACGTGATTTGCTCAGGCGCTGAGCTTCTCACGTGATTTTGAACAAATTTAACTATCTTGATTGAGGGGTCGTCTCATACCTCCAAAATATATTTATATCCATAGAGGTATGGTACAATACCTTTCCAGGAAATTTTGACAGTGACCAGCGGTTGGCATACGCGTTACATGTAAGGGGGTGTTAATAATTACGTAACGCTCTAGGGGTAGAGGAAGAGAGCGTGTGACGGTACATGCTCTTAATTTCTATTCGCATGTGGCGATATTAAGAGGGCCGTGTGCAGTTCCAAATGCACTTAGTCCAGGTGGGCAACTTGTTACGTGATACCTTTGCGCGACGGTCATCGAGCTTTTCTAATACACACCTAGCGCAGATGTGGAGGCCATGTGGCCAGTAGTTACGTAATAACTCCGCTAGTGCTGTTTATGACCAGGGGATTGCTCGCGGAATGGCGACAGCCAGTCTGACGATCAGAGAAAGATATGCCGTCTTGGTCGCTGTGGAAATTCACTTGATACGTGAGGTACCGCATTGTACCCCCAGGCGATATTCGGATTTTTTTAATAAATAGCTAGGATTTTAAATATATCGGGGAGAAACATATAGGAAGGCTCCAGGGGATCGCTGTCTGTCCGGACTGGTAAATAATTTTATTTCTGCTCTGTGTATAACCTTGATGTGATTGATGTGACTTTAAATATTTTAATACTGTATTATACCAATATTATTTAGACGGTTCTGCCGGTCATCTGACGCAGTAATACTGTAGGCTCACTGTTCTATATATATTATTAAAGCTTAGCCAGTCATCCTAGAGGACCTAGGTAAACTGTAGGTTATTTTCTTTATTGTGATAGGTACCAGTATTAATTCTGTGTTACAAGGTTATTGAACGAGTAGTAAGGGTTAATTAAAAATTAACCAGTTAGGAATAGAGTTGTAATTCCTTTATTAATTAAGTTCTCCTGGAAGCGTTTCTCAATTATCACACGTGTGGGTGTTGTGTCACGGTGAAGTGATTAGCATATTGTGTAAACTAGACACCTAGAGATTAACTAATTAAGTGATCAGTTCTGGGTTGTTATTATTTGTTGTTGTTAATTAACTACTGCGGCAGTACATTTGTCAGCGTAGGTTAATACAGATTCCAAAGTGTATTGTGTTTTTGTTGTGTTTTCTAGTGAACTAAACGTGCTATATTACATATACTTTATATAAGATCGTATCTCTGATCATACCTAAACGAGCCACACGCGGGTATACTGCCCGTTACAGAGAGATCTAATAAATATACAATTAGGAGAGATATTTGGATAATCGTGTTTCATTCAGTTACGGGTATTATAGGATCCCCGTGACATGGCGGTATGTTCGATATACGTAACATTTATGAAGACTATATGTTATTTCTATTCATTACTTAGACCTAAAAAAGTGGGGTTTTTTTTAATGCGCGGTCGGTCTAGGATCGATCCCCATCGGCGGGATTGTTCCAGCCAGTGCGCCATGACTGGTATATAAAAGGCCACGGTATGTAATATCCTGTCTGTAGGATGTTACATATAAATGATCCCTTGCTAAAAAAAAAAAAATATATATATATATATTTTTTTATTATTTATTTAAATGTAGCGGGTTTCCAAGGCGCGTGTGCAGGGATATCAGCGGGGTTGGGGGTTATAGACTGCGTTGAGCGAAGTTTATATGGGGCCATGCTCCCCCAGAAAATATATTTCAATTTTTTTTTATCTTGGGCAGGTAAGGGTTTTAACCCCCTGCACATGCGCCCGTTTCCTCTCTTAGATTATATGTCAAAATTACCAAACGTTTGACATCCAAAAGCAGATGATTATTAAATCAATATGCTCTAACACTAATGTCGTTAAACAAAACAAACTAACTTTACCCTTTCCAAACGAAATAATACTTATTTGAATTTGTCGATTTTAACACATGTAAAATTAAAAAGTGAAAACGGTCATTTTCTACTTTAGTATATTTTATTAAAAATATATACATGATCAATGTATTATACAAACTAAACTTTGAAAGTTCTACTAACAATTTATAAAATATTAATTCTTAAATAGGAAGGTACGATTGTTGATAATACGTTGTCAAGATCAAAACCGGTTTTAACGAAAGAATAGTACGTATCCTCAGCCGAACGTTCTTTGTACAGCGCAAGATTTCTCATTTAATTTTTTGAGACGATCCCTACACTTTCAAATCCGCAAACGCACGTGTTAACTGAAACTGACAACAGGCTGTCGTTTGTGCTTTGCCGAGCAATGGTGGCATAGGCGACGAATCGAGCATATACTTTTGACGTTCTCGGTTCAAAGCGAACAAACACGAATTTTTTAAAAATGCAGTTGAACTTGTATTTCATATTTGTGCACAATATTATTAAATGGTAACCAGACACTGTAACTTTAAGATTTATGACTGTCATCAATGTCCGACATGAAAACTATCTAAACTTCACAAAATAATCAAAATGGGTTAATTAAGGAATTTGTTATGCATGGTATTAATGCGGCCCATCTTGCCTCCTGTTTGTTTTGTTTTGTATATGTGTGATGTTCATATAAAGTGATACGTTCATAAATTATATGTCTGGCTCTCTGTCTATGATACGTGTTGTGCTACGGGTGGACTAAATTCTCCGCAGGATGTTGTAAACAAAAACATCATAAATCCCCAGCAATCCTTTGGCATCATGTGTGCCGGTGTAAACGGAATGCAAGTTCGCAGGAACAGTTGTCTTTATCTCCAAGGAATGCAGGTCCTAGCTCTTACGTTCCTTAGCAAGGCTGGTCTGACTGCCAGGATTTCACGTCCAGGTTGGACTTGCATTCCTTGACAATCAACATTTAAGTTCGGTTGTACACATGCACATTAAATTATAATGTAAACAAAACGTAAAGTAGTTTCCTTTCTGGTTTATTTGATTAACTTGGGATACACACTGGCGCCTCTCTTTATTTCAATATTTTGTATTTATTTAATTTTCAAGAGTATTTTGTTGAACTTATTACATAAGCATAACCTAGGTCTTTATTCATTGCGTAAATGCTTAAACATTTAAAACTAATGTTTGAAAATTCGAAAACAATATCCATAATTCGAAGAATGTTACACGTATCAGTATTCGCAAACAATTGTAACTTGCCGATACCATATATTAACAAAATTATCTTTTAGACATAATGTACTGGTATTTTATAACACTAATTATAATTCAACTACGACACAATTTGATATTTGCGTTGTTAATGCTCTTGTTATTTTATATTTTGAAGATTCGTATTGGACAGTTTATACCATACTGACGTTTGTGCCTTATTGCCAATAATGCTATTGGCGCGTGTGCAGACGAGGTAGGGTGGGCTGACCAAAACGTCCCTCTTCAAAGCAAATTTCCACCTGCCACAGTCTAGACCCGTTACATAATTTTCTGAACATGTCCCTGCGCTGTCAATTTTATCCATTTTCAAAAATTAATTTGATATAACATATGACATGTCAGACTCTGTGCTGTTTGATTTTTTATTCCGAACCCACCACAGAATCGATAAAAGTATGTTGAATGGTTTTCATTCAAGTTTATCAATTAATAGATTAATATCAATGTCCGAATCTGGATAACAACGTATATTTATATTTGTATTACTACCAAGAAGCTGATAGGATTACAAACAAATCACTCTGCATTTTTACATGGATTACAACAAAATATATTTCAAGTGTTTTGATGCTATTTGTAATTGTCCATCTATAATAGGCAATTTTTCATGTTTATTATTCCGGTTATTTTTATATTATAGTAACAGATCATCATAGTACTAGTTACTAGCATTAAGTACTAGAACTAAGTACAGTTTTCAAGGTTTCATTTTTGGGATTATTATCAATCATATGTAATAAGCAAAACATCGGGAATAAAATTCCAGCGGACGAGGAATACTAGGATTGAAAGACCTGTGGACTAGGAGTACCAGGCATGAAAGTCCCACGCACTTAAATTCCTAGGAATACACGTCCCAGAGACTAGGATTCCGAGGAATGGAAGTCCAATCGGACAAATATTAAGAAAATCACAAGTTATTCGGATTGTGACTTAACACTCAAAACAGAAACTTATATAACAGATTATGTTAGTGTATTTAGATATGGACTTTTGCTGTTCACCAAAATTGTATGTTGTTTTGGATTTACCAGTTTTTATATTTTCCCACTCAATTTTAGGCTTCATGTGGTTTTTATAAGTCTTCGTGTTTAACACATGAACATATAGTCTACAATACATCTGTAGTTGCATTATATACTTTTGACAAAAAGCAAGATACCCTTCCTACTTCAGTATGCCGACATACATTTATGGCGATTACAAACATTCACGCGTGTGTCTGATCCACGAGCCTCTTACGTAAAAATATAATTGAATTGATACTCAAACTTAAACAGACGGAATTTGCCGGACTGGTATTTCTGTGACTGCTGTAATAGAAATTTAAGTCCGAGGATTTAAAAAACCCAAACAAAAAACCAGGTATGAAAGTCCGGGTAGGACCGTGGTTCCTACGAAATGAAGGTCCGTTAGGACTACTGTTCCCACAGACCTGCGTTCTTTTAACACCGGACTGATTAAATGTAACAGTGTTAAACCACACATATTAATCTGGTTCTGTGCAAACTTGTTATGTTCTGCATTGCATATTGCTTCCGTTTTTCAACTTCGAAAAATGGAACACCTTAATCACTGGGTACACTGACCAATATTTTTGCAAACCGCACATAACAAATATCTTTGTCATTTCCCAAACAGCTTTCCTTTTCTTTTCACGTCAAAAACAACTGATGATATTGACAGAAACACTTAAAATGTTTGATAGTGATGGGTAATGATATCCTGAATGGCAAATGCCTACATGTATGGCAAGCAGAAAGATTAAAATGAGATTCTAGTGAGCTGGGTAGAAGTTTCTATAAAATATAATGTACCAGTACATCAAACATACATTTCAAAAACGAAAATTCCGATATATATGTATGTGTAAATGAAATATTTTGGATAAAAACCACAAAACAAACACAAAGTTCTGCTGTTTGCATTATTTTTATTACTCACTTTTATTTAATTTTGACATGCTTAATCTTATATATTTTAATAATTTGTGTGCTTAGTTTTAATGATAGTTAGTTTATATTGTGGTGACTTCGTAGAAATCTACGCCACAGACAACGTCACTGTATGCGGAGACGACCCCAGCGTAAACGTCGTTTTTTGGTCGACCCGTTCCTGACCTCGGTATATAACCTTGACCTCATAATCACCATGGAAACCATCAACAGTGAACTGGTTTCCAGACTGAGACAGTGTGTGAGTCTCCTTGGTCATCCACTGGTTCTCAAACAGATCCAGAACTCGCTGACCCGCGGCGTTTAGCTGCAGCAACAAAAAAAACAAACAAAAAAAAGTCTTCAGCTTGTACATACATTTCATGTAACACATGGGGAGTTTGTGCAAACCTCGTCTAAAAAGTGGACTCTTTGTCACGCATAGGTATAAATTACAGCACAATAACTGTTATAATTTGTCTCTCAGACTGCATTATTGCCAGCACGTTTTGCTTTTGAAAATCAAATGGATTAGGCAAAAAAATTCCAACTTACTAGGCCTTATTCAGTGTTAGGAATACGAACTATTTGGAAGCTGTGTTCTACAAATTCTCATAGAGATGAGGAGCAAACATTCGACAGAACAGTGTACAATGCAAACAGATATGTTATTATATTCATCACATTGTAGTGACTAACATGTTGTGTTGAGTCTTTTAAGTGAAATGGAGTTTGGTCTGTTAAGTATATATAGACAATATACCATTTCAAAGCAAAACGCCTATTCAGGTCTGTAAGTATTGGGATGGAACAGAGTAGCTTCCTCCAGTTCAGGATAATACGATTTAGAGTTTGATGCTATTACATGAACGCAGTTTAACAGTAATGCTTAAATCTGTCAGGCGCGTATGTACATGGGGTGTTTATACGTCGAAACACTCTGCACGAAGTAAACTTTCTTTTTGAATTTTTTTGACCCTACCCCCTTATAAACTTCGCTCGCCAGTCTCGATAACCCTGCACAGACGCCTCAACAGATCAAATGATCCAAATCATTGCTAGTTTGTTCTCTAAATGCAGTGACATCGCGTTTAAGACCACACATATATTAACAAACAGTTGCAACCACACAATCATATCCTGATAATTATGCAAGACTCAACAATTATAACCATCGATATGACATCACATGCATGACAAATGACACGTGAGTACTAGTAATAAATCCCGTATTGTACTCACTCTGAACTCGGGGCCACTGACTAGAGCCGCATCTTCCTTCCTAGAGTGCCTCTTATTCCAGAACCCCCAGATCAGAATCCCCTCCACTGCAGGATGACTGTACAGCACGCGCAATGCTGTCTCGTAGAAGTCCGCGCGATCCACCTCGTTTTTACTTCCCACGTCCAACTCCGTCACCCAGATCGGCAGCCCGGCTTGTGCGAGAGTGTCCAGGTGAGCCTGTAGGAAGTATACGAGAAATACAATACAATACAACACACCCCGGCTTGTGAGAGAGTGTCCAGGTGAGCCTGTAGGGTGTATACGAGAAATACAATACAATACAACACACCCCGGCTTGTGAGAGAGTGTCCAGGTGAGCCTGTAGGGTGTAGAGGAGAAATACAACACAATACAACACACCCTGGCTTGTGTGAGAGTGTCCAGGTGAGCCTGTAGGGTGTAGAGGAGAAATACAACACAATACAACATACCCCGGCTTGTGGGAGAGTGCCCAGGTGAGCCTGTAGGGTGTATACGAGAAATACAATACAATACAACACACCCCGGCTTGTGAGAGAGTGCCCAGGTGAGCCTGTAGGGTGTATACGAGAAATACAATACAATACAACACACCCTGGCTTGTGAGAGAGTGTCCAGGTGAGCCTGTAGGAAGTATACGAGAAAAAACAACACAATACAACACACCCCAGGCCACGGCCTGTGAGAGAGTTCCCAGGTGAGCCTGTAGGGTGCAGAGGAGTAATACAACACAATACAACATACCCCGGCTTGTAACAGAGTGTCCAGGTGAGCCTGTAGGGTGTAGAGGAGAAATACAACACAATACAACATACCCCGGCTTGTAAGAGAGTGTCCAGGTGAGCCTGTGGGGAGTATACGAGAAATACAACACAATACAACACACCCAGGCTTGTGAGAGAGAGAGTGTCAAGGTCAGCATGTAGGGTGTAGAGAAATACAACACAATACAACACACCCAGGCTTGTAAGAGAGTGTCCAGGTGAGCCTGTGGGGTGTAGAGGAGAAATACAACACAATACAATACAACACAATCTGGCTTGTAAGAGAGTGTCCTGGTGAGTCTGTAGGATGTAGAGGAGAAATACAACAGAATACAACACATCCAGGGTTGTGAGAAAGTGTCCAGGTGCGCCTGTAGGGTGTAGAGGAGAAATACAACACAAAACAACACACCCAGGCTTGTAATAGAGTGTCCAGGTGAGCCTGTGGAGTGTAGAGGAGAAATGCAACACAACCCGGATTGTAAGAGAGTGTCCAGGTGAGCCTGTAGGGTGTAGAGGAGAAATACAACACAATACAGCATACCCAGGCTTGTGAGAGAGTGTCCAGGTGAGCCTATGGGGAGTATGTGAGAAATACAACACAATACGACACACCAAGGCTTGTGAGAGAGTGTCCAGGTGAGCCTGTAGGGTGTAGAGGAGAAATACAACACAATACAGCACACCCTGCCTTGTAACAGAGTGTCCAGGTGAGCCTGTAGGGTGTAGAGGAGAAATACAACACAATACAACACACCCTGGATTGTGAGAGAGTGTCAAGGTGAGCCTGTGGGGAGTATGTGCGAAATACAACGCAATACAACACACCCAGGCTTGTGAGAGAGTGTCCAGGTGAGCCTGTAGGGTGTAGAGGAGAAATACAACACAATACAACACACCCTGCCTTGTGAGAGAGTGTCCAGGTGAGCCTGTAGGGTGTAGAGGAGAAATACAACACAATACAACACACCCTGGATTGTGAGAGAGTGTCAAGGTGAGCCTGTGGTGAGTATGTGAGAAATACAACGCAATACAACACACCCAGGCTTGTGAGAGAGTGTCCAGGTGAGCCTGTAGGGTGTAGAGGAGAAATACAACACAATACAACACACCCTGGATTGTGAGAGAGTGTCAAGGTGAGCCTGTGGGGGAGTATGTGAGAAATACAACACAATACAACACACGCAGGCTTGTGAGAGAGTTTCCAGGTGAGCCTGTACGGTGTAGAGGAGAAATACAACACAATACAACACACCCTGGATTGTGAGAGAGAATGAATGAATGTTTGTTTAACGACACCCCAGCACAAAAATACATATCGGCTATTGGGTGTCACAAATGGTAAGTGGGATTGTGAGAGAGTGTCCAGGTGAGTCTGTAGGGTGTAGAGTAGATAGATCAAGAACGGTTTGCTAACAACAAAGTATTGTGAAAACTGCGAATAAATAATGATGACAATACTTTATTCACGCAATAATATGGTGACTTTGCTACAAGTAAATAAACAAATATTTATTGCATTATTACCATGTCATTCAGCAAATGGAAACCCCAACAATAAATTTGATTGATTATAAGTTATTGTCTTGTGATCATTAGTCAACAGTACAGTTGATGGGTCTAATACTCTGAGTTCAGATCAGTGCATGCAACCCCACAAAGCCAGCAACGTATAATATTTGTTTGTCTTTAAACACTTGTCTAATATAGTATACAGTCCAGTGACCATGGATTATATAGATGTTCAAGTCAACAGTTAATTTTGAAATATCAACAGACTATTCGGAAAACTTTCGATAAGTTACATATAGCTAATAAGCCTATCCCTATGAACTGAAACAACACGTGGCACATGCACACAACTTGTAAGCATTCATTTCAATGGAGAAATAAAGAGTAACAGGTAACACCGTAGTACATGTTATGTATTCCACAGCAGACGTCGTAATACTTTCTATACCCGGTTTGAGCTGATGTTAGCATCTCACAATATTTTCTTCATGACACAATACTTAATGCTCCTACAGTATACATAATTGTATTATAACATACACAGGTATTTTAATTTTATATATTGAATATAAGTAGAATATTATATACTTACTAGCATATGCAATCGTACAGTACACACTATTATGTTTATGTATACTCTTAGCTAACATATAATATACCTTGCAACCGCCCAGTTTTTATGTAACACAACATACCGTTTTCTTTCCTTTCTTTTTAAATTTTCATCATCATAATAATTAATTATAATAATCATTATCATCATCATTTCCATGATCATAAATATCATCACCATCATAACTATCATGATTATTATAATCATCACCACCATCATCATTATATGCATCATATTAATTATCATCACCATCATCATCATAATAAGAATGATCATTATCAAATCATCATCATTATCATCACCATCATCATTTTAATCCTCATCCTCACTGTTTGTTACCTATACTGTGATACAACCTTTAGCAGACACCACGAACCTTTATCAGTGTAGGACTGGGCATCTCATCGGCACTGAAATGACACTGGACACCGATTCCGTACAGACCAACATTCGCCTGTTTCAACTTCAGGGCTTGAGCGAGGTATGCCTGGGTAAGAACAATAAGAACAATACTCCAGATGTAGTTAGGGGGTACTAGTATGTGTTACATACACAATGAACAGTAACAAGAGGCATAACAGTTAAGGTGATACGATAGACAATACCAAAACAAGATCGTTAATTATGTACTTTAAAAACAAATATAATCAGCACAAAATCTCTCATATTAATACGTTGATAAATTAAACATTTCTCTGCATGGCTGTCTCTCAACTGGTCGTTGTTTTTGTCTGTCTCTTTTTCTGTATTTTGTCTCTCTCTCTATCTGTTACGATGATATGAAAGACAATAACAAAAGAAAACTGCGTATTGTTTACTTAAAAATATCTCATATAACAATATAAAATAGTTAATTCTGTCTCATGTTTATCTGCCTATCTTATCTTTTTTGTGTCAGTGTTTCTGTATTTTGTCTTTCTCAGTCTGTTGTCTGTGTATCTGCCTATATATCTATCTGTATGTTTGTCGTATACACGTAAGTGGGTCTAATGTATTCGTACTTGAGTCAATTCTCCTTGAGCCACGACGCCGAAATCGTTAAGAAACATCTTCACGTCGGGGGCGGTGCTATGTGCGGTGCTGAACAATTGGAGGTCGTAGTCGATGTCGTTGACGTGCTCCTGGAAGAAGAAGCCGTGCAGGTTTTCGTTGTTCACGTCCCAGTGTTCTACTCTGAATCAACAAACATACAACATAAGATAAAATACACACAGCATAGGATCACAGTCCTCAGTCTGCCCCCCCCCCCCCGCCTGTCTCTCTCTCTCTCTCTCTCTCTCTCTCTCTCTCTCTCTCTCTCTCTCTCTCTCTCTCTCTCTCTCTCTCTCTCTCTCTGTCTGTCTGTCTGTCTCTGTCTTTCTCTTTCTCTCTATGTATGTCTCTCTCTCTGTGTCTGTCTCTCTCTGTGTGTTTGTGTGTGTCTGTCTGTCTCTATCTCTCTGTGTGTGCGTGTGTGTGTGTGTGAGCGCGCGCGTGTACCTCTTTATTTGTGTGTGTGTTGGTGTGCGTGAGCTTATTATACGGGAATATAAGTTATTCATGTTTGGCTATAACCACGTAGTGTTTTTCAAAACATGTCAAACTATAACCCATTGCCTTGACTAACAGACCAATATAACCCGGAATGGTTTTCGCCAGCACCCTCCATTTGTACCTTCACCACATGTTAGGCCTAGACTTAAATTTGGCATGACCCGCCTTACCACTAGGCCATTTATTCACATTATAAAATGATCATGCATCATTAGAAACAATTCTTATGTCTGAACCGAAAATCGTCGATTACCGAATCAGAAGCAATATATGTGTTTACGGAATGATATGAGTGTCTTCTGATGTCTTCAATAATTTTAATATTAAAACAATGCTTCTAGATCGATTAAAATATACGTTGAAGAATGGGTGCGGGCTAGTGATGTTCAAATAATCAACATATCCAAAATTGATCGATTTAGCTGTACCGACGTGATGTTCAATTATAAAAATCCATAATCGATTGTGTGGGAAAATATTAACTGTAGTTGTAGATGAAGCTTAAATGATGAAGCTTGTAAGTTATGTTGGGTGTGGTGTTTGTTTCCATGTGTACATAAAGACAAAACATATTAAATATTTATTAAAGGGACATTCCTGAGTTTGCTGCATTGTAAGATGTTTCTGACTAAAAAAAATATTTCTAGGATTAAAAACATATTTTAGGAAATAAAATGAAATTTAACCTAGTACAAATATTAGAACGACCAGAAACACGTTTAATATACAGCCACTAATATTTTATGCAGAAAAATATATTTGATATGTAACTACGGTCGTTAAAAAGTCTTTGCTAGTCGATAACATCTTAAAAATTGCAACAAACTCAGGAATGTCCCTTTAAAGGTAAATTAGCAAAGGTGTGCAGTGCTTATAATTCAAATTCTTCTTAGGTTCACATAATTTTAACCAATTGAGTAATCATAAGTGGTGAAATTCCAACTGATACCCAACAGTAGTGCGGGCGAATATGATTTGCTCTTTCCCAATATCACCTCCATCTCTGACCAAAATTAAACTGTTATGTAAATATTTTACTACGTTATTTCATTTTTATTTTGTTCATGAATCGAGTAATTAAAATACTTACAGGTTTTTAGTTTTCGACACGATGTCAACGATTCGATCGTGGACGACCTGTTTGAGCGTGTTGCCGTACAGTGGCTTCACCCATTTGGGTACGTGACGTTCTACAGACCACACGATGTTGTGACCGCGCACTTTGATTCTGAAATTTGCAAATATTACCTGTCTTGATACGCTTAAAGCCAGTTAAACAGTTAAAGTTTGTTCTGTTTAACGGGTTTCTGCCAGAGGGTAAAATGGGTATGGCGCCATACCCAAATATTTTGGCAATTTTCTTTTTAAATTAACCTTTTGACAAAATTAATTACTCTTATCGTTACTGTATGCTTTTCTTTACCCTAACCCTAAACTTAACCCATTTTCTCTCTGGGGGAGGGCCTCCATGTGATTGCATTCAATTCCATAGCGCCATACCCAAATATTTCTTTCTGGCAGAAACACTGTTTAACTACATGTATACCACTATAGCAGATTGATTTATCAATGATCTGCTATTCGATGTCAAGCTTTTGGTAATTTATGACTCTTCATAGTTCTTGTTTCCTCCTCTTCAAAAGAATTAAAAAATAATATTTAACGACACATTCAACACATTTTATTTAAGGTTATATGGCGTCAGACATATGGTTAAGGACCACACAGATATTGAGAGAGGAAACCCGCTGTCGCCACTTTATGGACTTCAATTTTCGATTAGCAGCAAGGGATCTTTTATATACATTATCCCGTATTGCATTACGATGCATATTTGTAACACTACTGCATTAATAACCACTCAATATATGTTATATGTTTCAGCCAATGGTTGATTTCAGCTTCGGCATAATAAACTGATTGCTTGGTTGATTCATTTGTAGAGATATGTATTTTTTTAGAAAAGAAATACAAGCATATCGTAATTTTAATAATAATAATAACAATAATTAAATCCACTCACCCATTTCTTTTCAATTTGTTTAATGCACGGACTGCACGCTCATACCTAATATGTCCCTAGGCAAACAGACATGACAATGATTTATTTTAATATAGTGCGTTACATTGGGATTCGTACACCAAAATATGGTGTTGAATTAATTCATAAATAAAATAATAAATAATAAAACCAATGTTCGGGAAACAAATACCAACCTTATGAGGGTGACGTATCTTTAACACGGTCTGTTTCCTCTATATTAGATGATTTTACTTTTTCTGAGTGGTAAAGTAACCTCCCACATGTAGCTGTTTAAGAAACAAATCCCATCGTGAAAACAACCCCGAGGGGAGTGACTAATTGCTACCAACCGGCCTCGGTGGCGCAGTGGTTAAGCCATCGGACTACAGGCTGGCAGGTACAGGACCCGCCGCCCGGTACTGGCTCCAACCCAGAGCGAGTTCTTAAGGGCTCAATGGGTAGGTGTAAGGCCACTACACCCTCTTCTCTCTCGCTAACCACTAACCCACTGTCCTGGATAGACAGCCCAGATAGCTGAGGTGTGTGCCCAGGACAGCGTGCTTGAACCTTAATGGGATATAGGCATGACAATAAGTTGAAATGAGATAATTGCTACCGTAACTTAGATTGAGATGAGCCATTTAAGACATTTCGTTATGAAGCATTTGTAATTAATTATATTGTAGTACTAGTCTCAAAGGAGTGATGGGGGACAAGTGTAATAACTCTCACTAGTCGACGAGGTCTGCATACATGTCACTAATATTATCAGATGTTGTGTGTGTGTGTGTGTGTGTGTGTGTGTGTGTGTGTATCTCTGTGTGTGTGTGTGTGTCTATCTATGTGTGTGTGTGTGTATCTATGTGTGTGTGTGTGTGTGTCTATATGTGTGTGTATCTGTGTGTGTGTGTGTGTGTGTGTGTGTCTGTGTGTGTATCTGTGTGTGTGTGTGTGATTGTGTGTATCTGTGTGTGTGTGTATCTGTGTGTGTGTGTGTGTGTCTATTTATGTGTGTGTGTATCTGTGTGTGTGTGTATCTGTGTGTGTATCTGTGTGTGTGTGTGTGTGTGTGTGTGTGTCTATGTGTGTGTGTGTGTATCTGTGTGTGTGTGTGTGTGTGTGTGTGTGTGTCCATAATACAGTGACCTCATCAGATCATTGCTTGTGCAGACTGCGGTGTACACATGTTTAAAATTAAATATTGACCGACATACCTGCAACCTTTGCATAAATCCCCACTTCAAGGAGAACTCCGTGACAGCCCAGTTGAAGTGCTGATTCACAAAATCCTGGTACCTCTTGTCACCTTTTTCATACTCAAAAAGATTAACTGCTGTACCGAACGGAAACGCTTTCTTTGTTTGAGTAACCTAAGAAAGAAATAATGTAACATGCAATTCAACTAAATTCTGTATCAGTTTTGATTGTCTTATGTGTACCGAGTCATGCACGGATATGTTATAGAAAACGTCCAGCATTATGCGTAAATATACTTCAAAATGTATATGCTCTCAAGCTAATGCTAGCATTTTTCTTTATTTCTGGTTATTAATTTGATGAATGCGCCCGAGTTCCTGATGGTCCGAGAAGTCATTGGAAACCTTTGGCATAACGAGCGTATTATATCAATGATATATGACATTAGATTAAAGACTGGTATGTAAAGGTTGGGCTGGGTGTTAACATTGACAAACATATATAGAATTAGCACATTCAGCATACCATTTGGATGATCATAGTTATGGGTGTTTTGACGTGTGGTACATCTGTTAATAGCATGACAAAATGTAACATAGTACAACTCATCTCCATACATTTCTTTATATGCAATGCGATACGATGTGATGCGATTCGAAGCAAGACAGTGCAATGCAGTGCATGAACTACCATTGGTATTTGTAATCGCGTTTTATGGTTAGGATATTATACGTAATATTCTTAAAAAGAAAAAGCTTACTTTGATTTCCACTTCATTGAGGTTAATGTTCGGAGCCGTTGTCACCCTGAAATATAGATTAATCTGTTAGTATAGAACCACAGGTTTATGAATAACAGCAAACTATGGAAGCCATATAAATAAATATTACATGCTTTGGTACTGTTACACACTATCCAAAATAAAGAAACAAAAAGTGTATCACCGATGTAATGCTATACGAATGAAGAACGTAACACCATCACCATCATCGTCGACATCACCATCGATATCAACATCAATTATAGGAAGAACATTATCATCAGTATTACCTTCATCACAAAAGTAGTTATCATTGCAAATAACAATACTACATGTATATGACAGAGACAACGTTAAAGATGATAGCCTACTGAATGTCATTACCACTTTACCTCAACTGGTGGGTATTCATCACCATAATAATAATAATAATAATAACAACAATAACAATAACAATAACAATAATAATAATAATAACAATAACAATAATAATAATAACAACAACAGTAACAACAACAACAATGATAACAAACATTCTGAAAGTAGTGCTAAAACAATACATGTCCCCTACTGGTCCCAACAAATGTTCATATCTTCTAAGCCCAAGGCCCATAACTCAGTGAAAAAAAGGGTAAACCTAAAGTTAAACTTGTTCTGTAACAGCACATTGTAAAGCTATATTCAAACGTTTATCTCAATATCTCTAGGAAAAGTCTGATCTGTAACAGTATAAGATAAAGCTATATACAAAATGTCAACTCAATAGCTCCGGAAAACCAATATGTGAGATAGACATCATTATCAACACCATCACAACTGACAATACTACATGACAGAGACTGTTAAAGGTGAACCTACTGTATGCTGATGCTACTTTTCCTCAGCTGGTTGATGCTCGAGTCCACGTCTTGTCTCCAGTTCGTCCATTCCCCCAGAAGCCGTAGAGAGGCTTCATCCACGATGAAATCCACACCAGGGGCAGGTCCCTGGATGTAAAGTTTTACTTTACCAGACACTGAAATGGATACACGTATATAATCATGGAATTAAGCGTTGTTCACCTCTATCAAGTGCTGAAATTGTTACACGTATATAGTTATGGACTTCAATGTTGTTCACTGTCCTCTACATAAAGTTTTACTTTATCAAGTGCTGAACTTGATATATATCATTATGGAATTAAGCGTTGTTCATCTCGATGTAAAGTCTCACTTTCTCAAGTGCTGAAATTGGTACAGATATATAATTATGGAATGAAGTGTTGTTCACTTCTACATAAAGTTGTGTTTTCAGATGTGCTAAAATTGACATATGTGGAATTGAGAGACTTGAGCAAGAAACAAGACACGGTGTTACTATCTTCGTTAGTTAGAGTATTTCATAGTGCATCTGCACTAACATATATTACATGTGCACCAATCGTCTCTAGAAACTGTCAGCTCCTAGTAAAACTAATATAAATGATATGCCTACGTCCCCATCCTCCACCAAAAAATAAATAAATACTCCCCCCCCCCCCCCCCCCCCCCCCAAAAAAAAAAAGAGAAGAAAATCCCCAACACAAAACATTAACAAATCCTATTGGATCTGCGCCTGGGATACATGTCATGAGTGGAGGTGGGTTGAAGTAAACTAGTTAATTAATTTATTTATTTGTTTATTTTCGTGCTTGCGTCCAATTAAGATTCAGTACGCTGTCCTGGGCACACGCCTCAACTGTTTGTACTGACTGCCCAGGTCAGTGGATAAGTGGTTAGTGAGAGAGAAGTCGGTATAGTGGCCTCACACCTACCCATCGAGTTGTTAAACTCGCCCTGTGTGGGAGCTGGTACCAGAAGGCGAATCTCAGTAACTACTAGCCTTAATACTGATGGTTTAAACACTGCAACACCGAGGCCAGTCAACGAGTTAACGTTGGTCAAAACGTAAATAGTCTTACGTTTATTTGGCACCTGTACATCTCCTAGCAATTTCACCCAACCATCCGCAACACGAAGTAGTCCATAAGCCGCCAAATGCTTGTACTTGCCAGGTCCGTCTGAAAGAGAAATCAAGTCGTGTTTGAAACTTCAGTGGATGTAAGCACGATTGAAATGGTAGGTTGATTGAATAGTATGTCGGAAAAAGATTTTGTGAATACTTTTTCAGACAGATATTTTGTTAACATACAACTCTAGATTTACATATTATCGATAATATGGCCCCAGGTTTCTAGAGATGTCATCTGTTCAGAATCCAGAAAGAAAATTATATCAAAATTTGTAACAATGCTTTGAGTTGGGCCTTGGTGGACAAAAATGCATACTTTTGATTTTGAAGTATGACGTCATCCAGACTCTTTGACCAATCTGACCTGGAAGGTCATTAACAAGCTTGATCCATACTGAGGCTGAGTACAACTTGCCGGGTTGAAGGTCAACATACTGTGCCGGTCCCTGCCACTTCTGTGTTCTGTAATGTCAAGACAGAAAACCCGAGGTCATAAAAACTGGATACGTGTACAGATGGATGGATGGATGCACGAATAGATGGAAGAACAAATTGATAGATAGTAAATGCAAGGATTGTATCGCATACACCCCATGATGAAGACAGATGATATTACATGAAGTCCGACGTTCCTGACACTAGCGTGTATCGGGTAGACCACACTGCGTCGATTCTGAGTGACGGAACATGTTAAAAACATAGGTAATATTGGACGAACTGAGTGACGTAATATGTTAAAAACACAGGTGATATTGGATGAACTAGGACGTACCTAGCACTAGTCTGTATCGCGTACTCCCCGCTGTGTCGAGTCTGAGTGAAGGAACATATTAAAACACAGGTGATATTGGATGAACTAGGATGTACTTAGCACTAGTCTGTATCGCGTACACCCAACTGTGTCCAGTAGTCATGTTAAAAACGCTAGGATGTAGCACTAGTCTGTATCGCGTACACCCCACTGTGTCCAGTCTGAGTAAGGGAACATGTTAAAAACACAGGTGATATTGGATGAACTAGGACGTACCTGGCACTAGTCTGTATCGCGTACAACCCACTGTGTGAAGTCTGAGTGTCGGAACATGTTAAAAACACAGGTGATATTGGATGAACTAGGACGTACCTGGCACTAGTCTGTATCGCGTACACCACACTGTGTGAAGTCTGAATGTCGGAACATGTTAAAAACACAGGTGATATTGGATGAACTAGGACGTACCTGGCACTAGTCTGTATGGCGTACACCCCACTGTGTGAAGTCTGAGTAAGGGAACATGTTAAAAACACAGTTGATATTGGATGAACTAGGACGTACCTGGAACTAGTCTGTATCGCGTACACCCCACTGTGTGAAGTCTGAGTATGGGAACATGTTAAAAACACAGGTGATATTGGATGAACTAGGACGTACCTGGCACTAGTCTGTATGGCGTACACCCCACTGTGTGAAGTCTGAGTAAGGGAACATGTTAAAAACACAGTTGATATTGGATGAACTAGGACGTACCTGCCACTAGTCTGTATCGCGTAGACCCCGCTGTGTCGGGTCTGAGTGACGGAACACGTGATGCCTGGACAGTCCCAATCAGACAAACTCTCCATGTCGGGATTCTTTAACAGGTTCGGAGACACACAACTGTTGAGTAATAAATAAATACAATAGATATAACAGATAATATACGTAAGATAAGATAGATATATAGAAATATAGAAATATAGATACATAGATAGATAGATAGATACATACATACATACATACATAGGTACATAGATAGAAACGTAGGTAGGTAGATGGAAGATATACAGATATAAAGAAAGATAGGTAGGAACTTACAGTAGACAAATGAACACGTTTTTCATGATTCCCAACAAGGCAACGGTCTCCTGCTCTTGTTTAGAAAGAACAAAACCTTGTTTTTCAACATACAGACGTGTTGGCATAAGAACACACACGCACACATAGTAACACACATATATCTCTCAAACAGAATATAGTGGCAGCGTAGCGTGACGTAGTAACACAGTGCATTTCAGTCACATTTAGAAATTCTCCAACGTTCCTCGACCTAATCCTAGCATGCTGACTGGAGACTATACTTATACAACTTTAAAGTTCAAACTCAAGACTTGAGCAGGCGTTTGTGCAAGGGGTGGGTTAGTTTGGGGATAGGTGTGTCGAAACCGCTCTTGTTAGAGAAACTTTTGGCTTTTTTAATTAATGTATTTTCCGGGGAAGCGTATGTCGACCCCACCCCATAATTAAAAACGTCACTGGCTTCAGTCTAGGGTCTCCTGCATAAATTTCTGGACACGCGCCTCACAAAGTGTCCATTTGAGTCAAATTACGCACTGCTGACACTACGCGGCATCAGATTAACCCTAGCCTTTCTCCGGCATCACGCTTACCTCCCCTTTTCCGGCAGTTAATCAAACAGCCGTAGCGAGCTGCCCAGACGGCTACCCTGAACGATGTGCTTGAACCTTTTTTTAATACAGGCACGTTAATAAAGTAACAGTAACAGTACACTGAACGACTATGATACATTTTACCTGTCTGCTGCAGTTTCCACCAATGAACGACTATGATACATTTTACCTGTCTTCTGCAGTTTCCACCAATGAACGACTATGATACATTTTACCTGTCTTCTGCAGTTTCCACCAATGAACGACTATGATACATTTTACCTGTCTTCTGCAGTTTCCACCAATGAGGCGCCGTCCGTTATGAAGTCCACCCCAGGGGCAGGACCTTCCACATACACTCTTGTTGACTCTACTTCTGAAATAAGAAACAATGAGATAAATATAACTTATTCATGAATAACATTGTTATTCCCATCCCTCCAATGGGAAATTCAATGCTTTCCTGATAATAACTCCAATTCCACAAATCTGAAAACCACTTGTCCTTTTCAGGCGAGAGTGAGGCGAGTGCGAACGATTGCTTGCTTGTCAAATAAGAGTCCTGTTATTAACAAACATTACTATGCAACGCAATAACATTTTATAGAAATATAAACAAAAGCAGACCTTGACTAAAAAGTTAGTAATATACAGTGATTATTCTATTCAATTTAAGAAAAGGAATCTAAAAAATGTGCATCCGATAGCCGATGAATAATAAGTAAATATGCTCCAGTGGTGTCGTTAAACACAACAAACTAAAAATGTTTTCTAGAAAGGCGTAGTGAATAGCTGGCTTATATTTCAAAATAATTTCACCTGCAATAATGATAATATATTAAGTTCTAATATTTCATATAATAACAATATATTAATAAACAGAAACTCCATAACTTATAAACAATATATTGAAAAGGACATAATATTTATACACGATCTATTAGACGACAAAGGACGATATGTGAACTTTGACGTCTTTAAAACAATATACTGAAAGGAAAAAGAAACGTCGGGTCAACTTTAAAGCCAGCAGATCAAATTCTATGACACGATGTGTACAATTGTACTACATATCTATGAAGGACGGACACAAATGATAATACTGGCAATTTTTTTTATTGAAATGTGAAAGAAAATGGCAACATAATCCGATTGCAAATGAGGGTACCCCCCTATAATTGAAATCAAACACCCATCGAAACAATTCATTAGTATTCGTCACATGTCATTTAATTCTCATTAGCCTGTGTACGAGTCCACTAGTCTCACTGGTCTCACTAGTACCGTGTGTGACCACCCCGTGCCTGTGTAGCTGCCCCGACCCCCCTGGTCATGCAATTCATCAAGGCATTCACACTCCTCAATGGAATGTGATTCCATTCGTCTACCAAGGCATCTCTGAGCTGGGCAAGGGTGATACACGCGACGTCGCCCGTCCGACCGGAAAAGTGTGAACCTTGATTCATCCGTGAACAGTACACGCCTCCATTGCATCATGCGGAACCTTCCCGGTGCATGTGCACGCAGCCAATTCATCGGACGTTGTCGACGTAATGGCGTCAGAGGGAGACCAACGTAGGAACGACGCGCAACGAGATTGACCTCTCTCAACCGATTCCTTAGTTTTGGGGTGGATGGGACGATTGTGGGTGCCTATGGTGTTGGAGCAGTTTCGGTGGCAGTAAGGTGACGATCGCGCAAATGCGCAAGCCTGATTGCTCGGTCCTCTCGTCGTGACGTTACACGTGGGCGTCCGGACCGGGGACAGTCGGCAACCCTTCCTGTAACCCGTAAACGTATCACAAGACGTTGTATGGTTCGAACATTCACACCACATTGCACGGCAACTTGTCTTTGCGTATGACATTGCGTGAGCTGTGAAATTGCTTGACCCGTCTCAACTTCGGTCAAGCGTGGCATAATCGTAATTAAAGTTTTATCAAATAACGCATCGGATTGTGTTCTGTAACAAGTAACACTACAATGTGGTATGAGTTGTATTCCCGACTTCATCCGTATCATGCTTTTGCACGTGTTTTTGGTGATTTTCATTGTCTTGCCGTACGCCTTTCCCTATCACACTTCATTGAGTGTGAATTCAGGGTATAATGCACAGTAACCCAATGAGTTATTTGTACAACTTCCATACAAATCCGCCTACCTATTTAGGAATTTTTTCACAATTTATGACCCGACGTTTCTTTTTCCTTTCAGTATATGTAACTTAAGATCGAAGTGTTTAGAATATACATATTTATTAATGCCAGTCAAATCGTATATACAGGGTACATTTTATTTAAATAAACAAACATCCAGTTTAGGTAAACACCCTCTATATCCATTTTTTTATTTATTAAGCTCCTATTGAAGGACACACCAAGAAGCAAACCTTTCTATAAAGTATTTAATTAAATCATCTATAGTTCTCATGTGATCTGGTAAAACCTAGTGAGTCGACTTTAAGTGAAACTTTAGTTAGACCCACATATGGATTTACTATGTTTTACCGCTTCATATTATCAAGTTAAATCATATAAAACTCATCCCTAGTGGTATTTTTAAATCTGAAAGAACCTAGTAAGTGAACACATTTTAAGAAAGTTAAGCCATATGATCTGGTAAAACCAGATTAAACAAAAAAAGTAAAGTTTGTTTTATTTAACGACGCCACTAGAGCACTGGAAAGACGACTTACTATGTTCATCTAAAAAGCCCAAGTTAATTTTCTGCTTTTGTCAGTAGCTTAATCCTCAAGCCCAACAGTTTTCTCCCTATTTCTCAAATTTCAGTAAAACAGACTTATTAGGTTTTACCAGATCACACGAGAGTTCCAACATCACAAATTAAATATTCAGAAGAAGAATGTGTTTTTATCTCTTCATAATGAACGAAATGTTACAGTGCATCATTCTGCTCTTTAAAAGACCCAACACTGTTGTGGTTCCAGTATCAAATTTTACCATTAATTATATCAACAAATACCTTTGTACACAAACTAAAATTAACTGATTCAATTAATTAATTTGTAATTTGTGTCCACACGAGTGAGACACACTTCAACATCTATGTTATGACTGTCCTAAAGTCATCGAACGCTGGAGTACTATAGATGATTGGTTATGAAATGGTGGTTTTATGCAAATGAAAAGAACCACAGTTTTATTTGAAATTATAAATAGTAAAACACTTTTGTAAACTGAATAATTATTAAAGTAAAATACTAGTATTACATATATAAATCAAACTGAAAAAGAGGACACTAAATGAAACCGGTGTTAATAATTTCATCAAAGACAAGTTATAAATAGAAAAATACATATATTATAAAAACGGTTTAAAAACAAACTTCGACAACAGTTGAGACACTTAGTACTTTTATTACATATATTTATATCACGAACACTATTTATCTTTTATCCTTGCCGTATATATATATATATTTTTGTCTGTATTATATTTCCACTAAATAAGTGTTCTATTTCATTTTGATATCACTATGCTATATAATTTTCAGATTAAGATCATGCAATGTATCTTTTATGTAACAGTTACGGTAATGAACTCGGGGCCCCATCCATGATATTACCATAACATATTTTTGGGGCAATAAACAATTTTTAAAGTAAAAAAGTGGATATTGGATTCACGAATGTAATATATGTCAGTCGGTTTACTTTATGGAGGTAATTTGCCTGAGGTTTTCATTGTTACAATGCTGTTAAGTTTAAACGTTTAACCCAGTATATAACTTGAACTTGATTATGTTAGACTTATGCAGTCAGAGATTTGTTTAGGTTTCACAAATGCATGCCTACTTATTTTTCCAAAAGGCAATTGTTATAAAGGCATTTCGCCTTAAAAAGGAAGATATTTTCTTCCAAGAAAATTGACGATAATCTGCATTATCATTTACTCTATGCAGTTCAGTACTAATTTCTATGTTAGAATATATTCTGTGAAAAATTCAATAACGTCGACAAAATGAGTTGACTAGTAGTTTCAGGGAGTGTTCTCTCGTAACAACTACCTGGCGAAAATGCAACACTGGTTGACCACGAATTTTTTTACTGTTTCCTAAACCGGACTACACTATGCTACAATAAGAAACGACACAACAAATGGTGGGTGATGCCTAAACCAACAGCCATTGAATAACAAAGTTGTATATACTCACGTTCATTCGGCACCGTGAACTCGCCTTTCAGCTGTATCCAGCCATCACCTGTACGAACATTTGCATTGCTAGCAATAGAATGATAATGATTGGTTCCATCTGAAAGTCAATATATATGAGTATTACCCCTATGGTTAAAATATCTTGGTACATATCAAAATGATAGTCCCACTAGAACGCCAAATGGGACGTAACTCTTTGACATTATACGATGACGTCACACGATGACTTCATACGATGACGTGCACATAGCATGATAAGAAATGAAAGCTCGTTTAATATCCTATAAGTACAAAATACCCTGGATTAAAACATATGTAGATAAAACTATCTTAAGTTTCAATAAGCATTTGCTTGTACATCAGATACCAAGACTTGCCCAACTGAACCTTCATCTACAAGTTCTATGTTTTAAAATCACTAACCTAGCTAGTCGTAAATACGTTTGGCTACTGCAGATCTTTTTTACGGTTAAGTTATATATTACTCACAATGTCTTGATTAAAGTATAATGTTTAGCAAATCTGTTGTATTTCCGGTTGTCCTGATGTTTTAGTAGGTCCAAATACATTTCATGCAAAAAATGCATGCCCCTTGAAAACTGGGGATTTGTGCCTTTAACAATACGTAGGGACTGGATTTACCTAAGTCGGTAGATTGCCTAAAAAAAAGCTGCTTTGATCTTAAGATCGAACCCTCTCAATGGACCCATTGTCCAATTGCTTTTAGGCGTTTCCTTACCTCCCCAATCACTAACTAGCGACTGGTATGTCAAAGTCCGTGGCATATGCTCACCTGACTGGGGGAAATTACATAAAACTTATTCCTAACTATTAATGAATTTGTTTAGTTTCCTAATAAATTGGAATGTTCTAGTCATTACAAAACAACAATGACAAATCCTTTACTAAAAACAAGTCACTGAGGTGTGACACCCTACCTTGATATTTGAACTGGACGGTTGTTTTTATTGTCTGGGAAGTCTGTCCACTCAGGTCGTTGACGAGACGAGCCCAGACCGAGAACGTGAACTGTTTGGACAACACAACCGTCACGAACTGGGAAGGACCTTGCCACCTAGCAGATCTGTATAGTATATGGTATAATGAATGTCATATAAATTATAGCTTCAATAATTCTGAGTGTGTCTTTATGTATAAATATTTATTAGCAGCAACAACTCGGAGAAGAGATAATTTATATTTATCTACGTATCACTCTCCACAATGAACTGCAATATACTATTATGGGATCAATATATAACTATATGATGAATATTGGTTAATGTATAATAAGTGTATGTATAATTATATGATAAACTATGGATAGTGTATTATTTGTATGTATAATTATGTGATATAATTTTATGTTATGAATAATGTATGTGTGCCTATGCACTGTATGTTTACGGCGACTAAATTACTATTAGTAGTAGTAGTAGTATATGTGAATAACATTTACGTGTCTGTATATTAACTATCTGGGGCAGACGATAATTAAATCCTTTCTGGCTTCACACATTGTCTCATGCCGTTGCTAGGACTCGATCCTGTAGCACCAAATTGCTCGCAACTTGCACACTTGCCACGATGCGGTTTCGACTACGAGTCATTCATAAAACAGAATGTTCGTTAACCCATCTATATGCATGGGGCCTACTAGCTACGTGGTCGATCCCGCTTTCGTGCATGAAACAATGGGCTAACCTGGCACTGACTGGTATGTATGTATGTATTGATGTATGAATATCTATATATTGTATGTATGTCGAGGTTGACTATTACATACATAGATATTAACGCACTGGCGCAGGGGATAATTAAATCCTTTCTGGCCTCAAAAATTGTCCCATGCCGTTGCTGGGACTCGAACCTATGGCACCGATTCGCCCGCAAATTGCAAGACTAACCACGATACGCTCTGAGCTATCGAAGCTTCCATAAAAAGGAAGTTTCTTTAACTCAACCATATGCATGGGGCCTACAATCTACGCGGTCGATCCCGCTTACGTGCATGAAACAGTGGGCAGACCTGGCACTGGCTAGTATGTATTGATGTATAAATATCTATATATTGTATGTATGTCGAGGTTGACTATTACATACATAGATATTAACGCACTTGCGCAGGGGATAATTAAATCCTTTCTGGCCTCGAAAATTGTCCCATGCCGTTGCTGGGACTCGAACCTGTCGCACCGATTCGTCCGCAAATTGCAAGACTAACCACGATACGCTCTGAGCTATCGAAGCTTCCATAAAAAGGAAGTTTCTTCAACTCAACCATATGCATGGGGTCTACTAGCTACATGGTCGATCCCGCTTTCGTGCATGAAACAGTGGGCTGACCTGGCACTGACTGGTATGTATGTATGTATGTATGTATGTATGTATGTATCTATGTGTGTGTATGTATGTGTGTGTGTGTGTGTGTGTGTGTGTGTGTGTGTGTGTGTGTGTCTGTATATCTGTATGTGTGTACGTATGTGTGTGTGTGTGTGTGTGTATGTATGTATGTATCTATGTGTGTGTATGTATGTGTGTGTGTATGTATGTGTGTGTGTGTGTGTGTGTGTGCGTGTGTATGTGTGTGTCTGTCTGTATATCTGTATGTGTGTACGTGTGTGTGTGTGTGTGTGTGTGTGTGTGTGTGTATGTATGTATGTATTGATGCATGAATATCTATATAATAGGATGTATCTCGAGATTGACGATTACATACATAGATATTAACTAACTGGCACAGGGGATAATTAAATCCTTTCTGGCATCGCAAATTGTCTCACGCTGTTGCTAGGATTCAAACGTATGGCTCCGAATCGCCCGCAACGTGCAGACTTGCCACGAAACCTTCTGAGCTATTGAGGCATCCATAAAAAGGATGCTCTTTAACTCAACTATGAGTATGGGGCCTGCAAGCTACGCAGTCGATCTCGCTTACGTGCATGACACATGTATGTATGTACGTATGTACGTATGTATGTATGTATATTGTGTTTATGTATGTGTTGATGTATGTACATATGTCTAGATGTATAATATATATCTAGATATTTGGATGGATGGACGAATGCAGGGAGAGGCAGAAGTTTGTATTTATGTACCTGTATATAAATACGCATGTCACACAAAAACGTCATAGATAAACACACATATGAAACGTATATATACACAGCCACTCACTCACTTCCTGTTTTCTACTCTCACTAATACACTTGCACACACACACACACACACACACACACACACAAAGACACAAAATTATATATACACACTCACCCCCCTCACCCCCCCCCCCTCTCTCTCTCTCTCTCTCTCTCTCTCTCTCTCTCTCTCTCTCTCTCTCTCACACACACACACACACACACACACACACACACACACACACACACACACACGTACATATACATGTACCTGCTCGCCGTTTGTATGGCGTGAGTTCCACTGTGGGCGTGGTTGGTGGTGAAACACGAACAGCCGACACAATCCCAGCCTGACATACTCTCCATGTCTGCATTCTGTAGGAGTTCGGTAAATTCGCATCTAGACAAGAGATACAAATCGTCATCAGTATGTTTTTGTAAAGATTATTATTTGTTAAGTTCAGGATTTCTTAAGATTGGGATTTAAAAATTGTCAGGATTTCTTTAGATAAGGATTTGAGAAAGTCAGGACTTCTTGAGATCTGGATTTGAGAGTCAAGACTTCTTGAGATCTACATTTGAGAAAGTCAGGACTTCATGAGATCTGGATTTGAGAAAGTCAGGACTTCTTGAGATCAGCATTTGAGAAAGTCAGGATTTTGTAAGATCAGGATTTGAAAAAGTCGAGACTTATTAAAATAGGTGGGGGTTTTTAAAGTAAGAACTTCTTAATATCGGGATTATGTTTAAAAGCAAGTCATGACTTCATAAAGTTTCCACCTGCAAAAATAGACACTAAGTTTATTTAATCTACAAACCTCCAACACATTTGGATAAATTACAACGGGGTTAAACAAGATCCAGAGCAATATCGTTAAAATTAGAATAGAATTCGACTCCACAACCATTACTTATCAGACGCACGTGCGTTTTTTAAAATATGAAAAATGCATTTAGTGGTATTAGAAACACCAGGATGTCCAGAAACACTTCGGTTTTGCAGAAATGGATGATCTCAAAAATAAAATATAAGTATCGTTTCATTTCAGTTATCATAAACGGCTCTAATAGTGGAAAATATGCGTTAATGTCTAAAAACTAGGGTCTGTCGCTTTAAGATCGGGATTTGAGAAAATCTGGATTATTAAAGATAGGGATTTGAGAATATCAGAGGTTCTTAAGATCAGGATTTAAAAATATCAAGGTTTCTAAAGAACAAGATTTTTTATGAACTAATTTAGCAAAATTCAGCTTTGATTCGAATTCTGCTAATGACAGCTTCATTCCTGTTTTAATATGAATATATATATAAGCTAATGGTTTTATTAAAACAAGGGTTTATTAAGATCATGAGTTGCTAAGAACAGAATAATGTTAGGACCATGATCTAAGATCAGGGTATGTCAAACGAAAGAGTTGTTGAGGTCAGAACACAGAGCGTGGATCGAAAAACCCCAAACAGAATACATATCTAGACAGAAACAGACGACAGAAACAAACACAATATGTGAGTGAAGGAGTAGAAGAGAGAGAGAGAGAGAGAGAGAGAGAGAGAGAGAGAGAGAGAGAGAGAGAGAGAGAGAGAGAGAGAGAGAGAGAGAGAGAGAGAGAGAGAGAGGGGGGGGGGACACTCTTTGTGAATATGAATTAATTGAGGAAATAAATGTTTATTTAAGCACATCCCACCAAACTGTGAAACATAGCCATTAATTGTAACACTTATTCTAGAGGCCGAGAAGCAGCAACCCGCTTTGCCACGTATGCTGCTCTCACTAATTCTGATTAAGACGAGAGAAAACGATACTTTCCAAACGGGTTCATCAAAGTGTATTGCTTATACATCCCACAGTACCCCAGGCAAGTGTTCTGCTGCTATTGAGCTACATATAACCTTCTAGTGTGCAATAAAAGTGAAGACAAATATTCACTCTGTAATACCTCGGGACAACAGGTGTTGTAATAGGTGTTGTAACAGGTGTTGGAACAGGTGTGGTATTAGGTGTTGTATTAGGTGTTGTAATTTTCATCAAAGAGGCGTGGTCTGTGATGAAGTCCACCCCTGGTGCAGGGCCTTGGACAAACAGTATAGTCTGCCGAAGTGCTGAAAGAACAATATACAGGGACACGAAGAAATGCTATTGAAGTACAAAATCCATTTAAAGTACTAAAAGCACAGGAAACAATATGTATTGATTAAAAATAATCAATAATTAAGAAAAATAACAAAAGTAAAAGAAACCCTCACCAAGAGTTAATATAGTTACGGCAAGCTCGGAGGACAATAAACCTGCTGAATGGCCCAACAGAAGAAACGGAAAGGAATATTTGATTAACGACACTTGAGCACGTTGTAAACTATGGTGACTAAAATAATATGGTTGTTTTGACATTTGGACGATAGCGAGAAAGAGGAACGCGTCTGCTATCACATTAGCCTGAGTTCTATGGCGTCACCACCATAGCACATTGATTTATTAATCATCGGCTACTGGATGTCAAACATTTCGCAACTTTGACATGTAGTCTTAGAGAGGGAAGCCGCTGTATTTTTATATTTTATATGCACCATCCCATTTTAAGAATGGCACATACCACGGTATTTGATATAACATTCGTGGTGCACTAGCTAAAACAAGAAATAGCCTAATACGCCCACAGACGGGGATCGATCCCAGACCGACCGTTCATCAGGCGAGAGCTTTACCACTGGCCTACGTCCCGCCCTTCAGAGAACAAGACGAACATTTGGACAAATATATTTGTTCTTCAAATGTCCGTCTTGCTTTCTGACGACAGAGTACTCGGGCTACCCCAACATAGGCTACTCCTGCAGATAGAGCAGCAGATATTTGATATGCATATTTTTATACGGCACATACGACTGCCTTCGATGTGTCAGTCTTTGGGGGGGGGGGGGGGGACGCTAGTTGGTACGGAGAAAACTCCGAGTCTATCGAGTGGGATCGACCCTGCGACTGTTCGCACATCAGGCGAGCGTTCTACCACTAACACGTCCAGCAACAGTTGTCTGGAAATGTTTTCATGTATTTCGATCCGTAAACACTTTCTTCAACTAGTTACACAGTCGCAATATTGATAGTTTGCTACCTTACCATAAATCAGACAAATAACTTCGTTCATTTGGACATAGCTCAGTGGTAAAGCGGGTGTCTGATACACAGTCGATTTAGGATCGATCCCCATCAATGGGTCAATTGGGTGATTTCTCGTTCCAGTCAGTGCATCACGACTGGTATAACATAGGCCGTGGTATGCGCTATCGTATCTGTAGGATGGTGCATATAAAATAGCCCTTGCTTGCTACTAAGACTAAATGTCAAAATTACAATATGTTTGACATCCAACAACCGATGATTAATGATTAAACTAACTTGTACATATAATGATAGCTGTTTGACAATGTTTGAAAACGACTTATGAGTTTCTCAGCAAAAAAACTACAAAAAAACAAAAAACAAAAACAAATCACACATATTGTATATTTTAAGTCGCGTTACCGTTAATAAGTGAAGCGCAGTGAGACACTGGCTTTAACATTCTTACGTTTATTCGGTGCTGTGAACTCGCCTTTAAGTTCTACCCATCCATCCGCTGCAGACATCTTTTCCCAAGAGGTACCATGTTGGTACGTCCTGGTTCCATCTGGAATATAAATACAAGAATATGTTTTAGAAGAAAGTGACAATATCGTTGAAATATGGAAATTCGTATCTCAAAACAGGACTAAATAGTATTTAAAAGGCTACTAAAGTAACCTAGTAAGTACATTGCAGTACATAAATATTAAATGATCTGAATAATTGGCAATCAGTCTGAACATACACTGTTAATTATTCTGATCATAAATGACTATTTTCATAGCAATTCCAAAGAACTGCTTGGGCACATTGTTACAGATAATTATTTTGTAAAAGTAGAATATAAAGTTTGTTTTGTTTAACGACACCACTATAGCACATTGATTTATTAATCATCGGCTATTGAATGTCACAATTTGATACAATTTTCTGACGTAATCTTTAGAGGAAATCCACTATATTTTTTCCATTCGTAACCAGGAATCTTTTATATACACCATTCCACAGACAGGACAGCACATACCACGGCATTTTGTATAAAAGTGGTGGTGCACTGGCTGGAAAGAGAAATAGCCCAAATTGGCCACCAGCAGGGACCGATCCCATGCTGATTCTGTGTTGTGGTACATTATCCTTGAAATTAAACGCACAGGTATCCCTATATAATGTATTCCCGAGATGAGGCTGAAGGTATCCTGCTACAACATAAACAGGTCAAGTTAATCAGGTCCGTAATAATGGAATATTGTATGTGTACTTTCTGTAATCATACATGGCAGTACATACCACATGGATCATTGACGGAGACAGAAACAGAAGGAGTCCATGACGGAAGATCGATCCTATGAACTATCACACCTCTACCGCTCTGCTACACCCCGACCAGAAGGAATACAGTCTGAGATAATCTACTTACCCTGAAAGTCGAACCGTAACGTGACTACAAGGTTCTGCGGTCGCTCTTTAGACACGATGCGGACCCAAACTGAGACAGAATATTGTTTATCAAGTTCCACAGTCACGTCCTGTGATGGTCCATGCCACGCGGCGGTCCTGTAAGCGGCAAACATTTGTATATGTTAACTTTCCTACAACCTTTAGTATACCATCCGTTGGCCAGTGGTTGGGATGGGAAAAACCCAAAGGGAAATGGAAAGCATTTTTACTAAATTTATTTAATTGCAAGCAAAACAAATGTCAATCTCATTGCACTTACTGCTGTCAAGTCTGGGCAAACAATGTTTTACTCACAATTTTGAATCTATTGCTATTGTAAACATATTTGACATAAGGGCCTAAACAGTTCACTGAAGGTAGCAAACATTCATATAGTAACGTGTGTAAATAACACAATTACAATCCCCTTACTTTTAAAATAATTCCATATTCAAGTTTTAAGGGGAGGGACCCGATATAATCTCAATATAGTGTATTAATGCAACAATTTGGTGCATGCCAGACTTGTGTTGATATTGAACGTTTGTAAATATATCTTACAAATGCATCCAACGTTCTTATGACGATGTGTTGAAATTAAAAATATTTTAAAATGACCCCCCCCCCCCCAATAATTCTGAATCAAAACTATTATTGATAGCTAAAATATGGAATGTGGATACGAGATTCTATAGATTTGTTTTCACAGACTGGATACACAAGTAAAATCGTTTGATCTCAAACACACCTGTAACTGGTCTTAATAGCGTAGTTCCCGCTGTATCGAGTCTGAGTGACGGAACAGGTGCAGCCCCAGCAGTCCCAGTTAGACAAACTCTCCATGTCAGGATTCTTTAAGAGGCTCTGAGACACCACAGGCACGCAGCTGTGGGATAAAATCATCGATCATGATTTACTAGTATTATGTTTCAGAAATACAAAGTTAAAAGTGAAAGTTTATTTTGTTTAACGACACCACTAAAACATTTTGATTTATAAAATCATCGGAAACTTGATTTCAAACATTTCCTAATTCTAATATATAGTCTTAGAGAGGAAAGTCGCTACATTTGTCATAAGTAGCAAGGAATCCTTTATAATATTTATGAACCATCCCATAGACAGGATAGCATATACCACGGCCTTTGATATGCAAGTCATGGTGCACTGGCTGGAACGAAATATAGCCAAATGAGCCCACTAATGTGAATCAGTCCTAGACCGAGCGTTTTACCACTGGGCTGCGCCCGGCCCCCTGTTTCAGAATTACATGCAAATGCATTTTAAATCCTTTAGTTTTCTAAATAAAGGAAACCCTTTTAAAGTACCCTTGGTTAACAGTAGGCACAAAGCTTTTTTGATAACAATGATACACATACATGTACGTTCATAGGAGTATAATGTAGACATGCATATAAGCAGAAAACTGCGATCTTGAAAAAATCACTTTGTGGTGTTTACAGCTAAAGTATAATGGGTTTTTTAAAGTTGGTTCAGAAAATGAAAGAAGAAAGCACTCATTTTCATAAGCACGAATATATATTACCTTTCCACCAATGAACGACTATAAGATATTTTACCATGCCGCTGCAGTTTCCACCAATGAACGACTATGATGCATTTTACCTGGCCGCTGCAGTTTCCACCAATGAACGACTATTATACATTTTACCTGGCCGCTGTAGTTTCCACCAATGAACGACTATGATATATTTTACCTGGCCGCTGCAGTTTCCTTCAATGAACGACTATGATATATTTTACCTGGCCCTGTAGTTTCCACCAATGAACGACTATAATATATTTTACCTGGCCGCTGCAATTTCCACCAATGAACGACTATGATATATTTTACCTAGCCACTGTAGTTTCCACCAATGAACGACTATGATATATTTTACCTGGCCCTGTAGTTTCCACCAATGAACGACTATAATATATTTTACCTGGCCCTGTAGTTTCCACCAATGAACGACTATGATATATTTTACCTGGCCGCTGCAGTTTCCATTAATGAACGACTATGATATATTTTACCTGGCCGCTGCAGTTTCCTTCAATGAACGACTATGATATATTTTACCTGGCCCTGTAGTTTCCACCAATGAACGACTATAATATATTTTACCTGGCCCTGTAGTTTCCACCAATGAACGACTATGATATATTTTACCTAGCCACTGCAGTTTCCACCAATGAACGACTATAATATATTTTACCTGGCCGCTGCAATTTCCACCAATGAACGACTATGATATATTTTACCTAGCCACTGCAGTTTCCACCAATGAACGACTATAATATATTTTACCTGGCCGCTGCAATTTCCACCAATGAACGACTATGATATATTTTACCTAGCCACTGTAGTTTCCACCAATGAACGACTATAATATATTTTACCTGGCCCTGTAGTTTCCACCAATGAACGACTATAATATATTTTACCTGGCCGCTGCAGTTTCCACCAATGAACGACTATGATATATTTTACCTGGCCGCTGCAGTTTCCACCAATGAACGACTATGATATATTTTACCTGGCCGCTATAGTTTCCACCAATGAACGACTATATATATTTTACCTGGCCCTGTAGTTTCCACCAATGAACGACTATAATATATTTTACCTGGCCGCTGCAATTTCCACCAATGAACGACTATGATACATTTTACCTGGCCACTGCAGTTTCCATCAATGAACGACTATAAGATATTTTACCTAGCCACTGCAGTTTCAACCAATGAATGACTATGACATTTTTTTCCCTGGCCGCTGCAGTTTCCACCAATGAACGACTATTATGCATTTTACCTGGCCGCTGCCGTTTCCACCAATGAGGCGCCGTCCGTTATGAAGTCCACCCCAGGGGCAGGACCTTCCACATACACTTTTGTTGACTTTAGTTCTGAAAAAAGAAACAATAAGATAAATATAACATATTCAATATCAGTGGTGCAGCACACAAATAATACAAATACACACGATTACACTGTTGTATCAATACCTCAGGTGTAATGTGATATTTTGGCCTTCGGTCTTTATCCTTTAGAGGCCAATTTGCAACGTGTTGTAGGGTTGTTTTCAAGAAAGATTAATTTTGTGTTGCCGTAGAAAAGTGACCGGAAATTAATATTTTACAGGGGTCAAAATACCATGTTAACCGGTATATTATTATTACCAATTTGCATTAGCATGCCCAATTATGTCTGAGGTGTCGGATAGATTACGGACCAAGGCGTGTCGGGCCGCTACGCCTAACGACCCTGTGGAAACCATTGCCAATGTAAATAATACAATAAACGATATACTGCGTTAGTATATAACATTTTATAAACTGTAGTGTTAAACTTGGACCTGGATACCGCCTAGGTAGTTGTATTGCACGTCGGATACTAATGCGAAAATAAGTACAACATTGAGTAGACTCAATTCTTGTTAATAATATATAGCCCTATCAGTTAATGGAATATATGAAGGTAATTTGTCTCTCTCACTTTTTTTGCAATGAGAAATTTATCCTTGTTTCAGAAAGATACACACGTTTATTTTCAACAATAATTTTCTCAAAAAGGCAACCGTTTTTTTAATTACCCTATATTGTACTCAGGTTCAAACGATTTACTACGAATGATTTTGTTTGTATCAAATTGGTGTAATCTACAGAGGACAATCCTTGAACAATTTATTAAGATGTCATTAGTATTCATTTAGAATAATTTCAATAAATAAATAGTGAACATGACATGTAATTTAGAATATATTGCCTGCTTTCAATTGTATTTTGGACCAGAGGCTTTATGGTGAATAAGGTGTTTTATCTACCTGTGTGTGTGTATCTGTGTGTCCGTCTGTTTGTGTGTGTGTTTGTGTGTCTGTATACTCACGTTCACTCGGCACCGTGAACTCTCCTTTCAGCTGTATCCAGCCATCAGCGATACGGACATTGGGATTGCTATCAATAGAGCGATAGTGATTGGTTCCATCTGTAAAGTAAAATTGACGAGTACACAATGCACTGAACGAATTTAAGTTTGTTTTGTTGAACGACACCACTAGATCACATTGATTTATTAATCATCGGCTATTGGATGTCAAACATTTGGTAATTCTGACATGTAGTCTTAGACAGGAAACACGCTACATTTTTCCATTAGTAGCCAGGAATCTTTTATATGCACCATCTCACAGATATGATATAACATACCACAGCCGTTGATATACCAGTCGTGGTGCACCGGCTGGAACGAGAAATACCTCAATGGGCCCACAGACGGAGATCGATCCTAGGCCGACAGCGTATCAGGTAAGCGCTTTACCACTGGGCTATGTCCCGCCACACTGAACGAGTTTCGTGCCAGTGCCAGTTAGTATTGGGTTTGCCTTACCAACATGCCTCTCGGTTGATACACTGTGCTTCTTTTCGAAATCAGAGCTCCTCCACTGGTATGTCAAACACCGTGGTATGTGCCATTCGGCCTGTGAGAATGTGCATATAAATTATTCCTTGCAAGTAATACAAAAACAGAGTGGTTTTCCTCTGAAGATTACGTGTGAGAATTATCAAATGTCTAACATCCATTAGCATGTGATTAATTAATCATGTGATGTTACTCTACAAAACTGATGCAGGCATTAACCCAGTTTTACACTGTACTTATGGAAATAGATGGCCCCTTTTCAACACAGTATAACAGACACATTAGAATAAAGGGGCCCTCTTTTCAGTGGAACTAAGTTCGCTCTCTTTTCAGTGGACCTAAACTCGCCTAAAAGCCGCTGATTAGCTGCAATCGATAGATAGATAGATAGATAGATAGATAACTATTTTAATGTGCCCATATACCACTAGGTTTTCGAACACGCCCATCCAGAGTCCGACCTCCGATAAGATCGGTGGCCTGACTCGGGATGGGGGGGGGGGGGGGGAGGGGGGGGTAGAGTTGAAAATGGGCAGAATTTTGAAAATAGAAATTTGTGAAGAAAAACAAGTTAATAGAATTAAAAATAAATAAATAAAAAGTTACAAGCCAAAAATAAAAATAATTGACTGCTCGGTCGAATATTTATATAATTTGGAGCATTTTAGAAGGACAGTCCCAAAATAAAATAGAGAAAGAAGAGAGGATCGGACTATTTAATAATATTTGTAAAAAAAAGTAATTTCGACATAAAATTTTGAACGAAGGTCTAAAAGTTTAAAGTCCGATTTATATGTCCACGTGAGTGGCCTCCTTAAGGCCGTTTTGTTCTTGAGGAGGTTGGCGCCTACGGAGATGAGATGAACTGCTTGCCGTTGAAGTGTGGCACAAGTTTCCTCCACCTGTGACCTAGCAGGGTTTTTGCTAGCTCGACGTAATGGATGCCGGCGATGATCTTGAGTACTCTGTGAACGGTGTTGTTGTCCATATCCCTGAAAAGGATTCCTTGTCTGTACAGACCCTCCCGGCGTGTCGTCACCACTAGGCAGAGCGTCCCATCTAGTAAGTCCGTATCGTGGATGGCCACCTCACTGCCGTCGGGGAAGCGCTTGAAACTTCCCTCTTGGATACCTCCCGGCAGTGAGCCCACGTGTGGTGTATCACCAACCAAGTACTTAGAGTACTGGCTCTTGATCTTACTGACAGCGAGACAGAGGCGGAAGGCCGTGCCTTGGCTTGCTGGTCACCCGGGGGAGTGACGACCTTCCGTTTCGCAACACCAACTTCCTTGTTCGTCTCAACGGAGTTCCCCATGGATGGGGGTCTCGACGGAGTCAAACGTGAAGGTGCAGGAACGGGAGACGCCGGCCGTGGAGTCTCGCACATGGCAATGTTCAGCTCCTCTCCTGGCGTCGACTCGTCAGACTTCACTTGCTGGGTTTCCTCAGCTGGCTTGTCCGGTTGGGCATGGGGCGACGACGCAGAAGGGACCGCCGCTGGCGGTTGAGCCGCCAGCTTTGTTCCTCCCTGTGCCGCTACTGGCGCACGTTTCCTCTTCCTCGGTCCTCTTCCCTTCTTTTGTGGAGCAGGGTCGCCGTACACCAAAGTCACGGTTGCCCGTGACCCGGTGTACGCGACGCGGTACTCTATCAGCGTCCCATACGAAGCAATTAATCCCCCCAGGTGGGGGGGGGGGTAACACGAGAGAGCATGGAACAGCGTCCGTCTTCATCGCTAGCTCGAGTAAGAATGGCTGCAATCGTGGTTTGATCCCACAAGTGTGTATGTCAAAAGAGGTCGTGCTACTCAGACACGGTTTGGTTACCTTTTGTTTAGGGTTATGCGTTAACGTCGCAAAGGTCGTCTAAGTCTGTCCACAGTCAACAACAATAACAAATCCTTTATGTAAACACACGTCACCGAGGTGCGGCCCCCTACCTTGACACTTACGAAATTGACCACGATGAGGATGGACGTTTGTCAATGTACTCTCGCGTTACCCCCCCACCTGGGGGGACTTATGGTCTCATACGGAGCGCTGCTGGAATACCGGGTCACGTATACCGGGTCACGGGCTTCCGTGACCTTGGTGTACGGGGACCCGGCACCACTGAAGACTGGAAGATGGAGGAGGAGGAGACGTGCGACAGGAAAGACACAGGGGGAGCCAAAACCGGCGGCTAAACCGCCGGCGGCGACTCCTTCTGTTGTGCCGCCCACCGCCGTTCCCCGGAAGAAGACAGGATTGGAAGAGGCACCAGCCCCGGACGTCCCGACTTCGACCAAAGGTCTGATTAGACCCACTCCACAGGCCAGGACTTCAGCGCCTCCGGTTGTGCCGCCGATTATACAGGCGGCACCCGTTGAGGCGCAGGCCCGAAAAGCGGCTGTAGTGAAACGGAAGGCAACCACTCCCCCGAGTGGCCAACCGGACAAGCCAAGCCAACCGTTGCAACCGCCGAAACCCGACGACCCGCATACCACACAGTGGACACTACAGGCCGACAAACTTCACCAGCGGTACGCTAACCTTGTGCGAATGAACATGGAGGATGTCACCAAACTCTATATCAAACCCAGAACAACAGCCTGGGTCAAGCTACCAAGGAGCCAAGAAGGAGAGTTTGCTATTACTAAAACGCTACTGCGTGACAAGGAGGAGGTGTGCATTGTCACCATACACCAAGCCGGAATTTACCACCAGGGAATGCTGTTGAAGGAAATGGATAACCCGACGATTCATCGTATCGTTAAGACGATATCGGGGGACAACTACCGTCCATTGCTCAGGCAACTAGCAATCAGCCCATACCGGTACTTCTTCACGGATATAGACTCCTCCAACTTCATCGGCTCACCGTGACGTCCTCCCCTTTGTCAACCTCCTTCACCTCCGTGAGTACTAATCTCTTTTTTGGGCTAGTTAGACTTTAAACGTTTTGGAAGCAGTTCAAAATTCTTATGTTTATTTTTTTATAAGTAGTCTAACGCATTTTACTTTGGCGCCCGTTCAATTGCTCAAAATCACCTTAAAACCTTTTGGCGGAGCAGTCTTAACTATTTTGGGTTAAATTTTAGAGTCCGGACATGTTTTTGGATGCAGTTACTCTTTGTAGACTTAGGTAAAATACAGGCTTCACCGAGGAATCGAAATTCAGCCAATCAGAGCACGGCTCCCACTCGGTGTACTTCAAGTTTACGAAGTGTCTGCTATTTGGTCCGCGCTCGCGTTGACCTTACTAAATGGCTTTCTTCCAAATTCCGCCCACCTCAAACTTACCCCCCCCCCCCCCCCCCCCCTGCTCCGGAGTTAGTCACTGGCGAAGTCAGAGGCTAAATCCGTAGTGGGCGTGCCTGAACCTCTGTGGATAGGGGCACGAGAAAATAGTTCCCACTCCCTACCTTGATATGTAAACTGGACGGTTGTTTTTATTCTCTGGTAAGTCTGTCCGCTCAGTTCGTTGACGAGACGAGCCCAGACCGAGAACGTAAACTGTTTGGACGACTCAAGCGTCACGGACTGTATGGGACCTTGCCACCTAGCAGACCTATAAACAGTCAAAACTTCAATAAATATCTTAATCTAAATAATAGTGCATAAATCATTGGTGCAGCCGATGGGTGAATGGGGGGGGGGGGGGGGGGCATGGTGGGCGGATTGCATCCTAATCACACCTCTTTATCCCCCACCAACATATCCCCCCATAACACTACTACAAATCAGTGTGGTTTCCCCTATATAGGCTCCCCTCCCCCATGTATAAAATCTTGGTTGCACCAACTGAATGGATGATAGATGTACCATACAAATAGTACCACTAATAACCACACCATAGACAGTTAGCCATACTACAGAACACAAACACAAACACGGAACACACACATGGACATAGACATAGACAGAGAACACCAGAAATATTTACACACACAAACCACACACACACAAATGTATACATACCTGTGCGATGTTTGTATGGCGTGACTTCCACTGTGGGCTTGGCCGGTGGTGAAACAAGAACACCCAAAACAATCCCAGCCAGACATACTCTCCATGTCTGGATTCTGTAGGAGTTCGGTTACTTTGCAACTGAAGAGGAAATCCAAACCTCCATCAGGATTATTGACGATCAGAATTTGTTAAATTGTGGATATCTTATCATCAGGATATATTAAACTAAGGATTTGTTAAAGAGACTTCCTGAGTTTGCTGCCATTTTAAGATGTTTCTAACAGAGCTTTGTTAACAATTAGAAATTACACGTCAAGTAACTGATGATTTTTGTTACAAAATCTCTAACCAGATCCAAGTTTCAATTAATCAAACAAAATGTAATCTGAACGAGTATACATTCACCGCAATAAAACAAATTCTACATCTTCGCAAGTCAGAGTCCAAGGGACGTTTCGACAAGTTCGAGACTGGCCACAAGAATCGGTATCATATTTTTGTTTTCATAGCACGGCAACACCCAAGACTGTTTGCACGAACGTAAACCTGATCAGAGTTTTTAAAGACGTTTATACATTTTTAAATTATCTTTTTGGCGAATTAACAATGAACTATATTGATGGTTTGTTTCACGTTTGACGAAAAACAGTTTACCTTTGAAATTCCATCAAAGAGGCGTGATCTATAATAAAGTCAACCCCTGGTGAAGGACCTTCGACATACAGTTTAGTCTGCAGAAGTGCTGAAACAACAACACACAGAGACGTATACACATTTCATTTAAGTATTCAAAGCACAAGATATAACATGTCTTCATTACAAAACTAAACAATATAATCGGTAATATAATTTTAAAGACGGCGCTGTGAAGATCTCTTGATATTAAATGTTTATTGATATATACCAAGTGACACCAAGTGTCTGGATCATACTTGTGTCTGGAGACAATAAATTAAAAAAAAGAAAAAAAAAAAGGTGTCTGGATCACCTTAAACTACACAGCTCAAAGACGTAGTTTAATCTGCTATGGGATGCCAAACACCAAATTGTGCTTTCCTTTTAACTGTTCAGTTCTAGTATGCGCAATACTATAAAATGAGGAATGTAAAAGAAATGGTAACATGATCGAATGAGACAGCTATCTCTCACAATACAATTGTTAAAAGGCATTCAAATGTAATTCCCATTATATATTACAACACGTCCAAAATCTACTCGAAAAGCTAAAAGCCTAAAGTACATTCATATGTTTACAACACAACATTGAAACAAATAAAGATTTCCGTTTCAACTGTTGGCACCTGTACCACACCCTACCGACAAAGCAGCAAGGTGCAGTTTCCCACTGACAGGACATTACATACCACTCTCTTTGATATACCAGCCTCACATTGGGACTATACATGCAGTAGGATTTGTCTATTTATATTCTTACGTTTATTCGGTACTGTAAAATCTCCTTTCATCTCCATCCATCCATTAGCAGCATTAATATTTTTGAGGGTGATAGGATGCGGGTACTTCGTGAATCCATCTGTTTGAAACGAAAAAAAAAACAACTAAATAATAATACATCACAGCCATTTCATGGTGCGTCCGAATTACCAAACGGTTGACATCCAATAGCCGATGTATTTTTCGTGCTGGGGTGTCGTTACACATCTATTCTATTCTATTCTATTCTATTCTATTTCAATAGCTGATGATTAAGTAATCAATATGATCTAATGGTTAAACAAAACAAAACTTCAACATTTTAGTCCACGCATTAGGCCATCCACTATTGAGTATGTTGAAAGCCTTCAGTATTCTAAGCACGAAACTTAAGTTGCAACCAGAGGTACCGTTCAAAGTTAGAGTTTGTTTTTGATTAACGACACAACTAGAGCACATATATTCATTAATCATCGGCTATTGGATTTAAACTTTTTGGTCACTTGGAGAAATATAGTCTTAGAGAAGAAACCCGCTACATTCCCCCCCCCCCTCCATTACTACACAGGGGACCTTTTATATGCACCAACCCACAGAGAGGGTAGCACATACCACGGCTTTTGAAATACCAGTCGTGGGGCACTGGCTATAACGAGAAAAATCCAAACGGGCCCACCGATAGGGATCGATCCTAGACCGATCGCGCATCAGGTGACCGCTTTACTGGGCTACGTCCTGCCAATGTTTTTTTTAAAGGGCCATGCACCTTTAATGCGCCTCTGGACTGCCACATGTTACTCGGTGTGCTGATGCCAACAATGTAATTTATAATCGTGTTTGTAAACAACTGACTTTTAACCACACTGTCGTCCTTGTCCCGGACTCAGCCTCTGGCGATATGTCAGAAGTTGCGACTGAGACGGGCGTGCCTGAGCATTAATTTGATATAGGCACGTAAACAGAGTTAAAAGTTAATTGTTTTAGCTGTCCACATCCACATCCCAGTCCTTGTCTTTCCAACCACAACAGGTACTTGTATGTTGTGACTAACCGTGCCACACACCTGCCATTTCCCATCATATTTAGCTGTTTGACTTAGTCTGACCACTTGGAGAGTGTGTTTATTTTGTTTAACGACACCACTGGGGCAAATTGATCAATTAATCATCGGCTATTGGATGTCAAACATTTAGTAATTCTGACTCGTAGTCATCAGAGGAAACCCGCTATATGTTTCCTAATGAAGCAAGGGGCCTTTTACATGCATTTTCCTACATACAGGAAAGCACATACCACGATCTTTGTCCAGTTGTGGTGCACTGGTTGAAACGAGAAAAACATTTCGGAGAGTGCCCAGTGGTTACATGTACTTCTGACATTGTTAAGAGGCACTTGTAACCACCTACTGTTCACCCCTACTCCTGTGGGTCAGACCACCTTAAAAGTTAATTTGTTTTCTTTAACGATTCAACTAGAGCACATTGATTAATTAATTATCGACTATTGGATGTATTATTCAGAGAAAACCCGCATTAGCACCAAAGGGTTTTTAATGCATTAGCATTAATGGAGGCATTTATTACCGTATGGCAGATGTTATCAGTTTCCAAGTGGAAATAAGATCGAAGATTAGCTCGTAACATGTATGTTATACGAAAATGGCGCCAGAGCCTCGTTCTGAAATACTGCTGTTTGGCAGACGACATTCACCTTGCAATGATAAAGTGCTATTTTTAGCTGATTATGTATTTATGTGTTTTTAAAGAACGAGAAATGTCTTATAAAAGTTATAAAATATGTAAAATTAAGTACAGTTGGCTAAAATAATATATTTATTATTTTAAAGAGTTAATTTTAGCGTTATTGACAATTTATCCAATAAAGAGCCGAATAATTCTGCCGTTCCAACCATCGGCGTAATTGTACAGCGTAAATTCCGCAAGTGGCTGGAAATCCAGCAATAGCAGAATTACGCCAAACGTAGAATGTGGCGGGGGTATAAATCGCAATCCAGCTGGTCAATCGCGTCATATGTAGTGTGGTCATAATCACGTCATAATATAATCAGTTGGGTTGTTGTCAATATTTCGTCCCATTTGGCAATAAAGATTTAGTAGATGTTTTAGGCCATTAAACGAAACTTGTTAATAAATAGAAATAGATTTTGACTATGTATTAATTAAGTTAGGGAATAGAGTAAGCAATACCCAGCACATAACTGTGTAGATCCCGGGTATTGTGGATATTTATGTGACAAGTTCAATTACAAGTGTATAAAGAATAGAGTGTGCACACACGAGGCTTGTGCATGTACACTGGTTTTGCAAACAATTGGATATTGTTTGTATTGTTTTGTACCAGTGAAGAAAGTGCGAGTGCACTAGTATTTGATATAAACTATTTGAGATATTATTTGTAGACTACAGTACAGTACAAAATCCATTACCTGGATCTTTTTTAGACTCAGTCTGTCGAGTTCGTAATTAATTGGTTAAAGTATTAGTAGACGATTGAACTCAGTCTTTTAAGGTCGTCATCTGTTTGTTAAATACATTGAGTAGAATATATTGTTAGTTATTTAGCTCTGGAATAATGTAGTGTTAGTATATAGCTATTATTGATTATTTATTTAATAACGGAGACATATACATATACATTCAACGAGATGTTAACCTGTTAAAATATATTGGTTATTAATAAACGTTGATGAAGTTGAACATTTGTTGGTGATCTTTTGCCTTCATTAGTAAATTGACCATTTACCAGACACACAGTTTTTCTGGGTCATCGCAATATCGTCCTTTTATAGGCAACGTGTTATATTGTGCTCGTTTTTGTTCTTTTCTGTTTGTTCGTCCATTCGTTTATTTTTATTTTCGGGGCGGAACGTAGCTCAGTGGTACAGCGCTCACCAGATGCGCGATCGATCTAGGATTGATTCCCGTCGGTGTGCCAATTGGGATATTTCTTGTTCCAGCCAGTGCTTCACAACTGGTGTAACAAAGGCCGTGGTATGCACTATCCTCTCTGTGGGATGGTACATATAAAAGATCCCTTGCTGCTAATCGAAAAGAGTAGCCCATGAAGTGGCGACAGCGGGTTTCCTCTCTTAGTATCTGTATGATCCTTAACCGTATGTCCGAAGCCATATAACCGTAAATAAAATGTGTTGAGTGCGTCGTTAAATAAAAATAAAATAAATAAGTGCCTTCCTTTTATTTTTAACATGTGAATGTTTTGTTGTTGTTTTCTTTGCTTGTGTGTATGTGTGTGTGTGTGTGTGTGTGTGTATGTGTGTGTGTGTGTGTGTGTGTGTGTCTGTGTGTGTGTGTGTGTGTGTGTGTGTGTGTGTGTGTGTGTGTGTGTGTGTGTGTGTGTGTGTGTGTGTGTGTCTGTGTGTGTGTGTGTCTGTGTGTGTATGTGTCTGTGTGTGTGTCTGTGTGTGTGTGTGTGTGTGTGTGTGTGTGTGTGTGTGTGTGTGTGTGTGTGTGTGTGTGTGTGTGTGTGTCTGTGTGTGTGTCTGTGTGTGTGTCTATGTGTGTATGTGTGTGTGTGTGTTTGTCTGTGTGTGTGTGTGTTTGTCTGTGTGTGTGTGTGTGTGTGTGTATATGTGTGTGTGTGTATGTGTGTCTGTGTGTGTGTGTGTGTGTGTGTGTGTGTGTGTGTGTGTGTGTGTGTCTGTGTGTGTGTCTGTGTGTCTGTGTGTGTATGTCTGTGTGTGTATGTGTGTGTCTGTGTGTGTGTGTATATATGTGTGTGTGTATGTGTGTGTCTGTGTGTGTGTGTCTGTGTGTGTGTGTCTGTGTGTGCGTGTGTCTGTGTGTGCGTGTGTGTGTGTATGTGTGTGTGTGTTTGTCTGTATGTGTGTGTGTCTGTGTATGTGTGTGTGTATGTGTGTGTGTGTGTGTATGTGTGTGTGTATGTGTGTGTATGTGTGTGTATGTGTGTGTCTGTGTGTGTCTGTGTGTGTGTGTGTGTGTGTGTGTGTGTGTGTGTGTGTGTATATGTGTGTGTGTATGTGTGTGTGTGTATGTGTGTTTGTGTGTGTGTATGTGTATGTGTATGTGTGTATGTGTGTGTGTGTCTGTGTGTGTGTGTGTCTGTGTGTGTATGTGTGTATGTGTGTGTCTGTGTGTGTGTATGTGTGTGTGTATGTGTGTGTGTGTGTGTGTCTGTGTGTGTGTGTGTGTCTGTGTGTGTGTGTGTGTGTGTGTGTGTGTGTGTGTGTGCGCGCGCGCGTGTGTGCATTTATAAAAATTGTTTTAGAGTTGAGGCATGACGTCAATATATATCTTACATATTACCGTAAAAATAGGTAAGTACATGCATGTACGTACCTATGATTACGTCAATAAATATATATTCAGATTTCACTAAATGTAAACTCTTAACTATATAATTATATGCATGTATACACAGCTCCCAGGGGGCGGATTATTGTGCGGGGAGTGCCTGTGGACAACACCACCTTTTGAAGAAAGAAAACAGAGATCAGCTATCTCCTAAATGGTGCATAACGTTTGTCAAACAAACTTGTTTAAGATCAAACACACTCTGAAGTCTCATCATGACGTTAAACTCATACACAGGAACTGCTGCGGGCAAAGCCATAAAAACCAACCCGTCTACGTAATCTATCAATTGATCTCATTCAATATAAACAAACATAAATTCATTATATTCAGATCCTCTGGAATTCCCTCGAAACTGGAGGGTATATATTAAATGCACGTTAGTATATTTTGGAATACTGTACACCATGTAGGTTAGCAAACTCCCTTTATAAGTTTACCGTTGCCTAGAAAAAGAAATATTGTAGCTGTCCGTGCCTTAATTGTGTTTTATCGTAGTACAAATATGTTTAAACTTCTTATGCTAGGCTCAGACTATCAACTATCATGACGGAGTTGGCCAACTCGACAGTTGCGTTGTATTATTCCCGACTCCCAACTTACGACTGGTGGCGTGCACTCAGACTAACAACTAATCGATCTTAGGAGTTGTACACGATGATACGTGAGTTGTAAGAGCGCTCAGACTAACAACTAATCGATCTTAGGAGTTGAGACTAGCAACTGGACAGCTGTAGAAGTCGTGAGATCGACGAGTAGGCCAACTCCGTCGTGACAGTTGGTAGTCTGAGACTAATATGATTACTGAAAATTATAAATATGTTTCAATGTCTTATGCTAGTTGTTAATTTGTGCGCACCAGTCATAAGTCGGGAGTTGAGAAAATGTACAACGCAACTGTCGAGTTGGCTAACTTCGTCGTGACAGTCAATAGTATAAGACTAGCATTATCAACGCATACTTAATCAATCTTGACCCAAATTTCGACATTAGCATTTTAACATACGTGCATTGTTAGATCCGGTTAAACAGTGAGTCACATCAGTTCTGTCGAATTTTTTGGGTATGGCACTATGGAATTGAATGCAATCACAATCAACAGGGGATCCCCGTCGGTGGGCCCATTGGGCTATTTCTCGTTCTAGCCAGTGCACCAAGACTGGTATATATATATATACATACATACATACATACATACATACATACATATATATATATATATATATAGTACCAAGATATTTTGAAACATTACCATGAGATTGGAACTGGATCGTGAGTAGTAAGTTCTGCGGCTGCTGTTCAGACACGATGCGGACCCACAATGAGACTGAATATGTTTTGCCAGGTTCAACAGTTACGAACTGTGATGGACCTTGATAAGTGGCGGTTCTGTAATCAAATAAACACACGAACATAATTTTATTTTATCCAGATCAGTTCCCATTACCAATATTATAGTTTGAATTTTCTAATAAAACTGGTATTACCATCGTAACAACTCAACCAGGCAGTACGCAATTTAACCTACTTCAGAAAAATGAATTGTCATATTGCAATATCAAAATATAAGTGTGTTTTTTCGTAACCCCGTCTTTTGTAGAAAACTGAAATTCTGTTTTGTAATATAATTGCTATATTAAGTATAAGACTTCTAAGACAAAGTTAAGAAAATTAAATAAACCATGTTCCTTTTTCATAGGTGTATATGTTCTATCCCGTGCATGTTTGGGTTTTCTAAATGAAACGGTTCAGACAAAAACCGATTTTGCATTACCCGAGATAAAGCATTATTATATAAAGTTTTGATCCAATCTTTAATAGAAGTTTTAAAGTTAAATATGTCTAGTATGTCTAAAAGACCATGATACTGAGTCAAATGCTTTTTCAAAATCCACTAGTAAGTGCAACCCCGGTATGTTATGTTAGTCTTAAATTTCCCACAATGTGTCTTCTTTTAATGAAGCTAATTTGGTTTTTGCTTATTATTTTATCTAGTACTTGCTTTATTCTTGCTATATATTCAGAAGTCATATAACTAGCCTAGCGATGAAGTGCTCGCTGGATGGGTCGTCCGTCTGTGATCGATCCCCGTCGGGGGGCCTATTGGGCTATTTCTCGTTCCAGCCAGTGGACAACGACTGGTATATCAAAGGCCGTGGTATGTGCTTTCCTAATGTTTTAATTTCAGCACAAAGTATTTTTTTCTCAAAAATGTTTTCTCTTTAAACGAAAAAAAATCTATTGTCTTGCCCCTTATTTCCATAAGCAATGTTTTCAAAAACAGCTGGTCATTTATTATTAATTGTGTATCTGCTATTGGAATCAATTCTACATTTAAATGATCATATTCAGGTAGAGCATATTGATGTTTTCATGTTCTATTATTTGTTTTTATTGTTTTAACATACTCTTTACCTGTTAGAACTGAACTGTTAAACTTCCACAGTCCAGCACCCTTATTTATTTGATTGAATTTTAAAATTAAAACTACTCCGGCATGATCTGAACGATAACAATTTTTTATTATTACTTTCTTAACAGCAGGCATTAAATTATTTGCTATAAGCCCATTGGGTTATTTCTCGTCACAGCCAGTGCACCACGACTGGTATATCAAAGGCCGTGGTATGTGCTATCCTATCTGTGGGATGGTGCATATAAAAGATCCCTTGCTGCTAATCGAAAAGAGTAGCCCATGAAGTGCCGACAGCTGGTTTCCTCTCTCAATAGCTGTGTGATTCTTAACCATATGTCTGACGCAATATAACCGTAATTAAAATGTGTCGAGTGCGTCGTTAAATAAAACAATTCTAAACATTTCTTATTTTCTATAAGAAAACAAAATCTAATCTAATTTGTTTGAGTGCGCGCGTGCGTACTGCTTTAACATGCACATATACCACGGAGGTTTCGAGCATATCCGCCCCAGGATTCGGCCTCAGAGAGGCAGATTTGTTTGAGTGGTATCTGTGAACTCAATTATGACCCTAAACTATTCGAAATGCAACATATGATTAGTGAGAAAATTAACTATTTTAGGGCGAGTAACGGTTTTAAATGTTTTAGCAATACCGAAATTAACACACCTGTTAACTGTATTACCAAACCCAAACAAGAAAGTAATACAACATCTGGGCAACGTGGCAAACACTATTATATTGAGGCTTAAAGATAATACAGACAAGGAAACAGCTTATTTGACAAACAAAAATTCAGACTACATTTTATCACAAACATAATATTTTATTTTATCTCTTCCGTATATTTTCGATATATGTGTACATGTGTGAACATATATATAATACGTATGTGTATACTTACGTTTGTATGTATATTCATATACTAGTATGCGCAATTATGCACGAAGTATCTCTTTTTTCCTCTCTTTTTATTTGTTTTATTTATTTACTTATTATTATTATTATTATTATTATTATTATTATTATTCCTCTTTCTCCTTTCCTTTTCCTTTCCTATTACTGTGTATTGTAGTGATTTAGGGCCCCAACCATAACACTACGTTTTCTTCTGGGTTTTCTAGCTAGTCTTGGGAACGACAGTTCTGCTACTGGAGGTGCAGGAGGTATGGAACATACTGTCACGGATATCCTTGGGGAATGGCGGTCTTCCTAGTGGACCATGCGGCAATCTCGACTTTGCCTAACGTCATCTCGACTCTGTCTTGTGCATAGACTCTATTTTGATATGGGATTACGGTTTTGTTCAGAATTATTTGCATCAAGGAATATTTTATATGCTGACCTCCAAGGAAAAATATTTATTTATTACTATTATTATTATTTTTTTTTTTACAAAAACATATTTACTATTATTATATTTTGGGGGTGGGGGGAGGCATGGGGGGCACCCGCTCTATCATTTAAGTGAAAACACATTATACCCTACCTGACCGGCCTCGTTGGCGCTGTGGTTAAGGCATCGGACTACAGGCTGGTAGGTACAGAGTTCGCAGCCCGGTACCGGCTCCAACCCAGAGCAAGTTCTTAAGGGCTCAATGGGTAGGTGTAAGGCCACTACACCCTCTTCTCTCTCATTAACCACTAACCAACTAACAACTAAACCACTGTCCTGGACAGACAGCCCAGATAGCTGAGGTGTGTGCCCAGGACACCGTGCTTGAACCTCAATTCGATATAAAATAAGTTGAAATGAATGAATGAATACCCTACCTTCCTGATGTCTGTATAGCAAAGGCTCCACTGTGTCTGGTAGATGTGACCGAACAGGTGAATCCCCAACAATTCCATCCATCCAGAGTTTCCATATCTGGGTTTTGAAGTAGCTCATGTGCCAACACGTTTGGCAGCAAACAAACAAGTACTACAATGAGCCGCATACTTGTATCTGTACAGTAGGAAAGGCAACACCCGAATTCAAACTCCACCGACGTAGATCTATATTTATATAATGTTTTGTGTCTAGCATCCGCAACAGATGATCAAAGTAACAGCTTAAAGCCTCGGTTACACTGGATCGTAAGTTTTTGGATCGTGCAATTGGCTGAGGTACAACCAATCGGCACTGTTTGCTATGATCTCCATTTGCGATTGCATACTGCACACCCAGCTGTTGTTGTTGCTCCATCTGCAGTTGGGCCAACAGTTTTTTCGGCGGCATTGGTTCAAGCGCAATAGCAATATGCTCTCTTCGGATGTCGTAGTAGAGACTGACCTGATCCCCAAAAGCCATTCCAAATGTACTGGTTGAACATAACCATCGACCTTGCTGCGACTGATTTTGCTCTGGCGATCACCCACGACCTCTTCGACCAGTCGCGCGCTCTTTCTACGATTTGCCCGAGATTCCAACATTTCTTGGTCGCAGCTAGGTCGTAACCTGGTCGCAGGCCCGGTGTGACTTAAGGCAACACCAGATGCATTTAGATAACAGTGCCCACAATATGTATTGGAATTACAAAACGGCTTAACAAACTATATATATATATATATATATATATATATATATATATATATATATATATATATATATATATATATATATATATATATATATACGACTGCGCATGCACACACAATAACACACAAACATATGCCCCTGTCGTCGTTTCCAATATGTTAGTTTCATCATGACACAAGAGGTCTTATTCTAGTACATGAAGCCCTTGTAAAGATCTTTGTTACACACATTTTGAAGTGGTTGGAAGATCAACATTATATTCAGGATGAGCTGACAACTATTGTTAATTAGCTGTGTACATAAGATACGCTTCGAGTAATACAAAGAGTACTAGTATCAGTAAACCTGCAACGTTTATTATGAGTCGTGCCAGGTTTTTTTTATTTGGGATCATTCTCTGTTAAGTACAGGGCACAAGGCAATCAATTTATTCAAAATATTTTTCCGAACAGATAAACCCTATTAAGAATTGTAATATGGTTTTAAAAATATGTATTCCCAATTATAATGTTGGTTGGGGATTGGCCAACAAGCAAAATGCCTATATCAAGGTCTCACCCTAAAATTTTAAAATGTAATTCAGGCATATTCCCACGGGCAAGTTTACAAATCTGTTTCCAACCCCAGGTCTACCAAGGATTATAAATAAAAGTAACCTTGATTACTACTGAGATGGTAGAAACGGTGGGTTATTTCTATAGTCACGTGACAACCCCTCTATATGCATTTAAGAGTGGGGAAACAAAATATAAAATCTAAATGTTTGGGTATTGTTACCTACACACAGTTATAACAAATGTTGCACTTGGCCTTCCATATGTTTCGTGTCCACAGAGTACCTCAGAAAAATGCATGCATTTAAGTCAGTATACTAGTACAAGCAAGTAGTTGTGTGGAAACCCAGCTACTTATGGACCAGCACGCAGGTGACGATAATTATAAAGTATTACTTAGTGCATTAATTGAAATCAAAACGGTTTGAAGGAGTTATAAATTCATGAATTAGTTCCACTAACCTTAAATTTATTTCCGGAGGTCATAACCACTGTTGTAATAAAACTTTGTATGGCGAATATTATTATACAGAGGATATATAAACAGAAATTGAAGTGTATTTTCAAACAGATAACCACAACTGCATGACAGATTGTCACTGATATATATTTTGAACCTATGATCATTTAGATCGCTACATTCTAGGCGAAGTATAAAGTGAACTATTTGATTTGAACGCGTTCCAAATTCAAGAAATTGCTTATCTGGTAAATTTAATATCGGACGGATTTCTTTTTTAAAAGCAGACAACGATTCAGTATTTATAGTGTTAGTTCCGAGATTATTCCAGATACGAATTCCAGATGGTAGAAAAGAATTTGTATAGCATTTTATTTTGCTATATACAATTTGGAATTGGCCAGTGTTACGAAAAGTGTAATTTAAATTGCTAGATACTTTTGGTGGTACCAACGATAATAGATAGTTGGGAGTTAGACCGTTTACCATTCTTTAAAGAATACACATTTTATGGAATTCACGGCGTTGAGACAGAGACATAAATCCAGTCTCGTTGTATATTTTGTCACCACTAGTACCCCTAACTGCACCACAGACAGTTCGAAGAGCATCCAAATTAATATTTTCAAATACATTTGCCTGTACTTAAAAGCAGTTGTCCATATGTAATAACAATAATCAAATGTAAGTGTTTTCCTTCGAAGGACATGAAGGAAGGACATGTTTTATTTAACGACGCATTGAACACATTTTATTTACGGTTATATGGCATCAGACATATGGCTAAGGACCACAGAGATATTGAGAGAGGAAACCCGCTGTTGCCACTTCATGGGCTAATCTTTTCGATTAGCAGCATGGGATCTTTTATATGCACCATCCCACAGGCAGGATAATACATACCACGGCCTTTGTTACACCAGTTGTTGAGCACTGGCTGGAACGAGAAATAGCCCAATGGGTTCACCGACGGGGATCGACCCCAGACCGACCGCGCATCAAGCGAATGCTTTACCACTGGGCTATGTCACACCCCTTTAGACTTCGAAGACAATTTATCATGGGACTGACCTTTTTAGGTAGTTGTTCAATATGACAATTCCACTGACTGTAAGATCCTCTGCCAACGTAAGACCCAAGTGCTTATGATTTTGAACATGTTTTATCTCACCATCTTTTAAGAAGAGTTCTGGTTCGAGATAAGCCCGATGTTTTCGAGAGAAAGTAATTGATTCAGTTTCCTCTGGAGAGAACATAATTTGCCATTTATCTGCCCAGTCTGATATTTTACAAATATCCATATTAATTGTACGATAAATAGACAGACGATCTTCTAAAACTGTATAAAGGGAAGTATCGTTAGCAAATAGTTTAATATTGCAAGTAATATTTTCGACTATATCGTTAATATATACTCAAAGGCAAAAGTTATTGTGACATGGATTGTTTGGAGTAATAAATTTGTGAATGGATTTATGGATGTACACCAGAGAAAATGTGCATGAAACAGCTCACAGAAATGCAACCAAGCAGTTGTTGCAGCGATTGCATGATTTGTGCAAGAAATATGGAATATTCGGGAGAAATGCTGTCCAGTGTTCACCATAAAAAGCCAGATATTCAGTCGCAAATCATTGTCACTCTGTGCAGCCTCCAGAAGTCCAGAAGTCAGAAAACCACCATTAGTGAACTGTTTGATGCCATTTCGTCATGCCACGCCTCAGTGAAAATAACAGATGGCGAATCATAGGGATGCTTGAATCTGGTACCTCGCAGCGTGACGTCGCATGTCAATTCAACGTCCACAGAAACACCCTATGGCACTTATGGCAACGATATTAACAAAACAACCAGGTCAGGGACCATCCCCGTAGCGGCCGATCACCCGTGAAAACACCTCGCCAAGACACATGGATCCGAGCCACGCATCTGCGAAAGCCAGCAACCCTCACAGCCCGTATCATCCCTTTCTCCAGCGTTTAGTGGCCTCATTGAGACGACGGTGCCAGGCCTATATCAATGCTCAAAGTGGACACACTCGCTACTGACTGTATGAACTTCGCTCTGGACCGCCTCTAGTGATGTGGCTCATTTGCATATGGCAGATGTGCTCTTTTCATGGACTATTGCTCGTTTCCATACCTTCGGACATTTTTCTTTCCATATTATAACGTTTCATACACGGCAATAAAAACTTATCATCAATTATCTTTGTCTTTTGTGTGTCACAATAACTTTTGCCTTATACCAAGAATAAAAGAGGCCCCAATACTAATGTCTGAGGTACCTTGGCCCGAACAAGTTTAAATTCTGAAGTGAACCCATTTATAGCAGTGCATAGAGTTTGAGTTCTAATTTCTAAATAACTACTAAACCAATAATGTATTAATAACCTTTCCTGTGATCTCTTTTGATTGCAATTTAAATAGTTACCCTTTATGCCAAATACATGTACGTTCGAAGGCCTCACTAATATCACAAAATATTGCTTTAATCTCTTTCTCATCGTCCATAGATTTGGAAATAATGTTTTAAAAATCAGTCAACTGGTTAAATGTTGAATCACCTGATCTAAATGAAGATTGCAAGTGAGATATTGCATTAGTATCAAGAAAAGAATGTACCAACTTCCTTAAGAATTCTGTTACTTATCTTGTCTAGCCCGCTCGCTTTGCTGACGTCAACAATTAACAATATGTCTTTAACCTCATCCTCAGTTATTCAGTTGATTTACGTCATAAAACATCAGAGGCAGGTCTTCCCCTGGCTCATCAATGACAGTTTGATCAACAGAAAACTAATTAATTACATTTACAATATCTATCTCTTTATCATATACAGTTCCGTCCTTTTCAATTGGCGAAAAGTTCGAATTTGATTTTGTTTGCTTTATATATTGTTTCAGAACACGCTACCAACTTTTATTTCCATGTTCTTTATTCAAGATGCTATCTAATTTATTATTATGTTCAGATTTTGCTTTGCGGGCACTTGCAATAACTTTATTACGTCCCTCTCTAAACAACTCCTAGTCCCGCGCCTTATAGCTACTTTTAGCCTTTTTATGCAATCTACCTCGTATTCGCATTAATTTCTTAATATTACCGTTCATCCAAGGAGCAATATTCCGTTGGCGAATATTTCCTTACAACACTCATCTATGGCCGAAGTAATCGATTCTGCTACATCGTTTACATCTTTGCTAATGAATAAATCCTCCCAATCAAAATGTTTAAAACTGTTTATTATAATGTAACTGAATTGTAATATGTGGGTGCTTACATCATTCAAAATGCTGAAGTTATTCCATCTAGGATGATGCACTGTATCATATTCCAGTGGAGGTCAACTTTGAACAGTGGGGGGTCACTAGAGGTCACTGAAGGTCAAGGGGTTCAGATTAAAACAAAACTTTAAATTTTAATTTTCTTCATAAATATTATCTTCGTAGTCCTACCTTTTGTGTGTGATTAGTTATAAACACAAATAACACATCGAAGTAGCCAAAATGTTGCTTTAAAGGGACATACCCTAGTTTCAACCGGTGAAAATTAACACCAAGTTTAGTTAATCTACAAACCTGTAACACATTTAGATAAAGTTACAACTGAGTGAAAAATGAGTCTGTGACTTTGAAATGGTGAAATACCCTCTAAAAATAGACTAAAACTCGACTCCATAACTGTTACTGCTCAGACGCATGTGCGTTTTTAAAAATATGATAAATGCATTTTGTGATATTAAAAACACCAGGATGACCAAAAACACCAGTATGACCAAAAACACTTCGAATGTACGGAAATTGATAAACTAAACAATAAAATATAAGTAAAGTATGACTTAAGTTATCAAAAACGGTTATAATAATCAATAATATGCGTTAGTCATTAAAAACTAGGGTATGTCCCTTTAAATTTTCAATTTGCATAATATTCATCACAAAATCTCAACTTTTACAGATTTTTCGATTTAAAAAAAGGTTTCAAATAGGATACCGTTCTACCAGAGAGGGAGTCAAAGCGACCACTATGGTTATTCCATATATGATGATGTGCTGTATCATATACCAGTGGATGTCTGTTTTGAAAAGTGTGAATGGGTCACCAGAGGTCAAGGAGTACAAATGTGAAGAAAACAGTAAATTTTACCTTTTTTCATAAATATTATTTTCATAGTCATACCTTTTATAATGGATTACTTATAAACACAAACAGCAACTCAACTTTAAAGGAAACATGTCACGTAAACCATATTTGGCACCAACCATGTACAATTAATTATAAATTGAATCACCTAAAAAAAAAAATATATAAAAAATTAATTACTTAAAATATCTCCATAAAAGAACCCCAGATACGAGCTCTTAGCGGAAATTGCCGATCTTTAATGAGCAGGGCAATCACGAGGTCCCTGACGTCAGAGACGCGTCGCTTGATCTGAAGCCTTACACTTAAAAGCATTAGTCCGTACCACTCATAAAGAATCTAAGACTTGCACAGCTTACCAAAACAATGAGTGTTCGTTCGCAAAACGTTTTGCCGTATCAATATGAGCTGTTAGTAAATGAAGAAAGACACACATTTACTTACAACAGTGATACTGAAGAAAAAACGGATAGCGAGTCGGAGGGTGGAGAAACTGATGGTGCCAGACCAGACCGGTCGACCAATTTACAGCCCGGAGCCCGAAAGTAACCCGGAGACAAAACCAAAACTCGGATGCTAATGCCGAGGTGTATACTGTTCATATTTAGCATAAAGATACACCTCGATATGATGTATTTAAATATGTAAAAAATATAAATGTAGGACAAACATTTTTGGGTGTTTTTTTTTATAGAAAATATCGCATTTTTTATGTTCGGGCTGTACATAATGAAATCTGTATGCACAGTGTAAACAAACGCTCTAATTTACGACAAGGCGCTTCACTTTCATTAACCTGGCTTGTAAAACAACATAAATGACTTGAGAGTATAATCAACTTTTAAACTAAATATATTTCTATTTGCATCAATAGAACGAAATGGGGTTATAGTATTTTTCTCTCATAAAAAAAAGTAGCATATTATTAGGCCTATTGGTAGGGTGCGTTAGAGTAAAAACGACCACTCACGATACCCAAGTGATAATTTTCTTTTCTTTGGTACTACGTAATTGGTCAGTTTTGTAATTTTAGATAGGAAAGTCTACTTAATCAAGGGTTTTACAGCATTATTTACAGTAATGAAGCAGGGCGGCTAATAATGTCCATTAACACTGTACTATAGTCGCGACAGGTTACGCCACAATACCCTGTAATTTTAAAAAAACTGGCACGTATTTTGTACGCATGTCTAGACCATGGTAATCACTTACCTGGTCGATACCCTGCACTATACACCTGCCAATCAGGAACCACGGAAAGAAAGGATCAATTAACTAAAACAACACTCCGATTCTCAAGTCAGCCCGTGGATGAAACATAATAGTTATTTCGACACCGACAGTAGTGGGGTTTTTTGTATTGAACTTCGTGTTGCTTTGGGGCTTCGGGCGATGAGGAACGTTTTTGTAACGTATTCCGCCCGAAGATTAAAAACATTATTTAAAATTATTATTGTTTTCTACACGTTTTTTAAAAACATATTTAAATACATCGTACTGAGATGTATCCTCATGCCAAATCCCATGTTTGTATATGCCATATTTAATTACTTATTGACGTTTCCTTCTTCGGACGGTGAATACAGATTTTGTTATGTAGGCCTACAGCCCTAACATGAAAAATCTCTTTTTTTTTTTCCAAAAAAATAAATAAATAAAAAATTCTACATTTTTGTTTTAACATATATAAATACATCATGCTGAGGTGTATCTTTGTGCCAAATATGTACAATGTACACCTCGGCATTTGCAACCGAGTACTGTTTTTGTCTCCGGGTAACGTTCGGGCTCCGGGCTGTAATTAGGCGGACACCAAAGTACTATGCGGTGTTGGTGTCCAATCTTTTCTTTTGCGATAAAATACACGCGTCTTTCTTCGGATACAATCCTTTGGAAAACCATAAAAAGACAATCCCGATCGTTTAAACTGTTTATTTTTACACCCGAAGGCCGCGCAGTACGGCACTGTTGGACTGAAAAGATCGTAAGCCCCTTACTCATATATAAACAGTTAACAACAATGGAAGAGTACAGCGGCTCTGACGTCACTTCCCTTTTTTTCCGAACGCTCACGAAGAAATATGCATAAATCGTACTTTGATACTGGTTAGCGCAATTTCTTCATTTTAAGTTAACTACACGTATTTTATTGTTATAAAGTTATTTGTATATTATTTTTATATCATTTTTCTTTTAAAATGAGCTATAATATGGTCTCGTGTCATGTTTCCTTTAACATCCATTATCTCAGTTCGACTGATTCCTTTTAATCCAAAAAGATGGTTTATTTTAGGGTTAATTTCTACCAAAGACACAAAGTGAACGCTACCACCATGGTTATGACATATAGGATAATGTGCTGCATCATATTCTAGTGTAAGTCACCTTTGAAAAGTAAGGAAGGTCACCATAGTTCAATAAATGTCAAGGGGTACAAATTTGATAAAAACAGTAAATTTCCATTTTCTTCATAAATATTATCTTCGCAGTCATACTTTTTAAATGGGATTACTTTAAACGCATACAGCACACTGAAATGGCCAAATTATTGTTTCAAAATTTCAATTTTGCATATTATTCAATACAAAATCTCAACTTTAACGTCATTTTTCTCAGCTTCACTGATTTGTGCAATCCTAGCATACGTGTTTATCACATAAGCAAATTTAATACAATGTAAGTTAAAAAAACAAAAAGGTTTACAACATTGTGGAGAATCTCATAAAACATTCTGAGAGATTTTATGTAAGTTTAGGATGTGCAAAGTGACTATAATATGGGATCAAAGTCTGTCGAAATGGTGAGAAATTGCGGGTTTGTTATAATAGTACAGTATAGTTTAACACTTTAATAAACATTATTGAATAATTATATACTAACTCCTAAATTTTTTTAAAGATAACCGCTGAAGGAAGCAACGTGGACATTGCCCTGCACAGAGATGAGTGTAAAACCTGTTGAATCGTCCTCGTGATGGGGATTGTGGCTTGTAATTATTCCCCATGAATGAGGAATTTCGCATTGATTACATCCCTAACCTTTGTAAACACCGCCTGTCGCTCATTGAATTGTTTAGAGAGATCTTCAGATTAGTCCTTTTAAGGTAGGTGACTACCTCGGTGATGGCTGAGAGGTCCAACGTGATAGCATAAAGGAAATAAAGACAGTAACAAGATTTCTGTAGGTGAACCTGTGGAAGAACCATTATTGAGTCTGCAGGACACACCAATTTTGAGATCACGCTGCCCTAGCAGTCGCTGGTCGTCGGTCGATTGAGAGGCCATGCTAACCATAATATAGCCATCTGCATATACCACGGTGGCTAGCGGATAGGTCAACAAACTACCGGTCACGAACCTCCACCGTTTCGGTAAACAAGAGGGGGCATTATGGCCAGAGCCGTCCCACAATGTATTTTACCGAGACTGTTTGAGCTGGATCCTTACCATGCTTACAGTATCCGGTCGTCTGTGTCCAACATGAAAAATTTAAATGAATAAAATGAAATACGCAAAACAATTACAACACTAGACGGTGGATCACTCGGCTCTGGAGTCAACGATGAGCAAATCCAGCTATATGAATTTATGTAAATTGCAGGACACATTGACCATCGATACACTGAACACACATTACAACCTCGGGTCACTCCTTGGGCCACGTCTGACTGAAAGTCGGCTGAACAATAAGTTAGGATCGATCGAGAGATCGCTGACACACTTGGCGCATCCAAGTCTTAATCTTCCCTTGGTGACCTGAAGTGCATACAGCATGCATGTACAATGCCTGGTTCCCACAAATGCAGATCACCCATTCTTGCTTAACTGAGGGGACAAAGCACACATAGAAAGTGTTGTCACGCCGTCTGTACGGTGCAAGCCACGATGATGGAAGGAAAGACTCGTCAAGAAGGAGGGTTAGCCATGCCCATCCTCGACACGTTTCGTGGGGAAATGATGCTCGTTGAAAATTTGACCTCTGTTTAGACAGGACCACCTGCTGAACTTACATATTACTAAGCAGGGAAAAAACTAAAAAGGATTTTCTCAGTAACGATAAGTGAAGCGAGAAGACATCAACACCGAATCTCACAGACTTATGTTGCCAGGACCCATGGTGTTAGGGTTGCCAAACGTCGACTGGTCATAACCTGCTCTCTTGGGAGTCATTATCAGGTCCTCTCCCACGGTGGGTGTCAGGCCTTAATACCGGCGAATGACTTATCGGCTCCAAGCATCCTAAGAATCAGATTATTTGGGAATGCAGCCCAGTGGGTGGTAAACATCAACTAAGGCTAAATACTGTCGTGAGCAGACGAGTACAATGAGTGAAAGTTAAAAATAACTTCATATTCAAAATAATAAAAAGATGGCTTCCATCTTTAAAATGGCAGCTATTTTTTAAATTTAGAAGTTAGTTTATTTTCAATAACGTTTAACATGTAGGCTGTATTTACATGTACATGCCTCTATCCTTTCAAAATGAAGGTATATCTTTAATATGTTAAACTAAATCTGTATATCAAATGGTGTGCTATTTTAATTTAATAACATTTTTCACCACTTAAATACAAATAAAGAGGATAGACTTTGAGCCAGAACTAACTTAAAATGTCTCAAAATGTGTGTAAGATTAATCCACAATATTGTAAACTTGTTTCTGTTTTTACTTAAATGTATTTAATTTGTATATAGGGTACACATGTATGATAGGATAGAAAAATCTGCCAAACTAAGAAAATTGATGTTAAAGTTGATATCTTGTATTGAATACTATACATAATGGAGATTTTAAAGCAATAGTTTGGCTATTTCAGTCTGCTGTATGTGTTTAAGTAATCCCATTTAATAAGTATAACTGGTGAGATAATATTTGTGCAAAATATTTTAATAATTTACAGTTTTCTTCAAATTTGTACCCCTTGACCTTTAATGACCTCGGGTGACCCCACACACTTTTCAAAGATAACTTCGACTGGAATATGATGTAGCACATCATCATATATGGAATAACCATAGTGGTCGCTTTGATTCTCTCTTTGGTAGAACAAAATCCTATTTTAAACCACAGTTTTGTATTTGAAAAAAAATCAGTTGACTTGCAAAATTGACATTAAAGGTCATATTTTGTGTTGAATACTATGCAAATCAACATTGTAAAATAATATTTTTGCTAATTCAGTGTGTTATTTGTGTTTATAAGTAATCCAATATAAAAAGTACGACTGTGAAGATAATATTTATGAAGAAAATTAAAATTTACTTTTTACTTCAAATTTAATTTGTACCCCTTGACCTTTAATGACCTCTGGTGACTCCCACAAACTTTTCAAAGCTAACCTCCACTGGAATATGATGCAACACATCATCCTACATGAAATAATTATGGTGGACTCTCTCTGGTAGAATGATATTCTATTTGAAACCCCCTTTTTTAATTGACAAATCAATGAAATGAGAAAAATGAAGTTAATTTTGAGATTTTGTATTGAATACTAAGCAAATCGAAATTTTAAAGTGATAGTTTGGCTAATTCAATGTGTTATTTGTGTTTATATGTAATCCCACATAAAAAGGTTCGAATACGAAGATAATATTTATAAGAATATTAAAATTTAATGTTTTCTTTGAATGTGCACCCCTTGACCTTTACTGACCGCTGATGACCCCCATCCCAACTTTTAAAACCTGACCTCCATCGGAATATGATGCAGGGCATCATCCTACATGCAATATCCATGGTGGTAGCTTTGACTACCTTTCTGTTAGAACGATATCCTACATTGTGTATTTGAAACCACTTGTTTTATTAGAAAAATCAGTCGAACTAAGAAAAGTGACGTTAATGTTGAGATTTTGTATTGAATACTAAGCAAATCAAAATTTTAAAGCAATAGTTTGGCTAATTCAGCGTGGTATTTCTGTTTAAAAGTAATCCCACATAAAAAGTAGGGCTTTGAAGAGAATATTTTTGAAGAAAATGAAAATGACGCCCCCCCCCCCCCCCCCCCCCCCCCCCACACACACACACATTTTATTTAAAGTTGACCTCCACTAGGATATGATGCAATCTAATTAAAATTAGCTTCACTGTTAAATTAATATTACCTGTGGATCTAACAGCACCCCGTTGAAGCTCATGTCCAGTCGACCTTTCATTCGACCAATGAAAACCATACTTGCAAAAATCATGCCAGTCATTTGAAAAGAATTTTAAAATATTCTGGATTATGCCGAGGGTATACGAAATGATTCGGTTGAATTACGAAATATGCCGGAAACTAATTTCAATGTAAAATGTTATATAAAATTCGTTTCAAGACGAAAATAAAACCTGTGATGGTATAGCCATAAAATCTGGTTATACTAGTATACAATCCAGAGTTTATTACTGCACTCTTCCCCCTGTTTTTTTTAATGTTGAAATAGACAACAAGTTCGCCTATTGCATAAATAGTCTCGCCAGATATTTTTAGAATCTTTATGCTCCAGGATAACACTATAAAAGGCGAAGTGTAATTGGTCGATATTTAAATTGTTATTTATAGATGAAATGTCACCTGGACACGGGAGTCCATGCAACACTGTTAGATCTACTGGTAAACTAGTAGAGCTAATTTTAATCGGATTGGATATGATGCAGAACATGATCCTACATGGATTATAGCTTTGACTCTCTCGGGTAGAACGAAATCGTTTTTTAAGCAACTTTTTGGATTCTGCCCATTTTGCCCCAATATCTCTATCTTTTTTGCCCGAATTTGAGGATTTGTTCCAGGCCAGGGCAGAGGGAGGGGGTAACTGCCCGCCGCCCTGTCTCTACGCTAACGGTTAATTCATACTTTGATCGCCGACCTTATTCGCAACAGAAATGTAAATTTGTATTAGGTAAACTAAAACGCGTTGAACGAACGCACACTAAAATGTAATATGAACTGTGTTAAAATCATATTGAATTGACTGACAAATGAGGTTTAGGTTTGAAGAGAAGCAGGACTTGGCGAGTAGTATGAATCTAGCTTTACGTTTCCGGTTCTAGCGGTTTCATGTACTGTTAGGTGCAAAATTCAGTCTATTGAAAGACCGCGAGCATTCGACCTCCTGAACAAATGGTCACAGATCACATCTTCCAATGTATTGTAGGCGTTTGCATGTACTTTAATTTTAAAGGTTTAAATTCTCACAGTAGATTGAATCTGGACCGGCGGGTTTTCATTCAAGCCGGCAGAATTTGTAGCTTACCGGACCGAATACACGGCAGGAATGTCAGCCAATTTCGACCAAATGTCAACGCCATTGGAATCCAGTTATGAGATGATACAATTTAACTTGAATCAAAATGTTCAAAATTGGACATAGAAATATCTGCGTTCCAGTAGTTGCATCCAGCCCCATTAAGAACTAGAGGCCTTGCATTGCCAACATCAATAATGATTTTAGTATAGCCCCGCCTATTAAAATGTAGAAGTGCTCTTTTTCACATAAATATTTTAGGAGATATTAGATAGGGCAGAATCTTTTCAACCCCACCGTAGATCCGCCCACAAAATCTCTACTTTTACTTCATATTTGTGTCGTCTTTGCATGTTCCCAGATCTTTTTATCCATTTCCTTCCTCCACGCCTGTACTTGTCACTTAAATTTGTTTTAGCACCCCCGGTAATAAAATAGCTGCAGGAAATGTTTGGATAGCATACAACCATTTGGACTATTTGCCATGGAAAATAAATGCACGCAATCAGCATTGATCTTTGCAGGGAGCGGCGCACACATGTTACACCGTCCCTTGTACTTGGTCTATCGATTGCACCTTTACATCGAGTTGCTTAATCGCAGTTTTGCACCAAAACAAACTAATAATAATAATAAAAAAATAAAAAAAACTTTAAACTTAACTTTGTTAATGTTCAATAAAACTATTATACATACCATGCCAGTTGTGGAGCACTGACTGGAATGACAAATAGCCCAGTGGGTCCACAAACCTATTTGCTGATAGTCGAAAGGAGAAGCCTATGTGGCAGTAATGATTGTCTAAAATACAATCAACTCAACGGCCTCAAATTGAAGAAATGCGGTGCGGTGTCGTTAAACACACGTTCCTTTCCATTTCTGTGTTATTACAATTCAAGTCGGTATCTTATTACAATTCAAGGCAGCTCTGATTATCGCAAAGCAGTGCAATTCTTTGTTACAATTAAAGTCAGCTAGTTTAGTACAATTCAGGGCAGTTTTTATTACAATTCAAGTCAGTATTACAATTCAGGGCAGTTTTTATTACAATTCAAGGCAGGTATTACAATTCAGGTAATTTATTACAATTAAGGGCACTGCACAGCCTGTACAACACGTGCTGTGTGTTTCCCGTGGCGAATATTTTTATTGCTTTAGCAATCTGGACCGGCCTCGGTGGCGTCGTGGTTAGGCCATCGGTCTACAGGCTGGTAGGTACTGGGTTCGGATCCCAGTCGAGGCATGGAATTTTTAATCCAGATACAGACTTCAAATCCTGAGTGAGTGCTCCGCAAGGCTCAATGGGTAGGTGTAAACCACTTGCACCGACCAGTGATCCATAACTGGTTCAACAAAGGCCATGGTTTGTGCTATCCTGCCTGTGGGAAGCGCAAATAAAAGATCCCTTGCTGGCTGTCGTAAAAGAGTAGCCTATGTGGCGACAGCAGGTTTCCTCTAAAGGAAAAGTGTCAGAATGACCATATGTTTGACGTCCAATAGCCGATGATAAGATAAAAAATCAATGTGCTCTAGTGGCGTCGTTAAATAAAACAAACTTTACTTTACTTTTTTAGCAATCTGCTTCAAATCAGGTGACACAACTGTATCTTGGCTAGGGGATTTTTATTGTGCATTTCTGTCAGTTTGTCGACATAGCCAGTGTTACTGTACTTACTCATGGAATATACCTCGGTCGTGTGCACCGTCCTGAGTACACATTTAATACGACGTCAACACGATCAATTACACCTGAGAAGTGGCGGGACGTAGCTCCGTGCTATTTAGTGTTCGCTTGATGCGCTGTCGATTTGGGATCGAATCCAGAACTTTTATTACATTTTTGTTTTTAATTTTAATTTTTAATTTTATCTGTCTGTGATATTTTTATTTTTTGCACTGTTTTAATTTAAGTGTTGAATTTTTATATTGATGTTGATCATCACTTTTTATGTAGTTACCATAGTTTGACATCCAATAGCCGATGTATTTTTTTCGAGCTGGGGTGTCGTTAAGCATAAACTAATTAATTCATTGACTCATTTGTTTGAGATAGATCCCTGTCGGTAGGCCCATTGGGCTATTTTTCGTTCCAGCCAGTGCAAACCGACTGGTATATCAAAGGTCGTGGTATGTGCTGTCCTGTCTGTGGGATTGGGCATATAAAAGACCCTTGCTACTAAATGTCAAATTTACCAAATATTTGACATCCAATAGCCGATGATTAATAAATCAATGTGCTCTAGTGGTGTCGTTAAACAAAACAAACCTCTACTGCTAAGAAGATGACTAACAAGATAGCTGTCACGTGCTAAGTACATAAAAATATTCGTGCACAAAAAACATTCCTTATTTTTTTTTTTTTTTTTTTTTTTTTTTTTTTTTTAAATAAATTTTTATTACCCCCAGATCAATTTAACAATGACAAGGGTGGGGCGCCTTACATCATTGCCTTACAATGAGCTAATATACATAATTATATTATATACACATGGTTACAATAGTACATAATACATACACATATTATACAATCTTAAACCAACATTTACAATAATACACATATACACTAACATTCATGTACATAGAATAGAGGTTTAGCTTTATATATATAAATACATACATACATATATATTGTACCAACAATATTTACTTTTTGTATAGCATAATCTTTCATAAATGTGAGATTTAGGCATAATTTTTTTTTAAACTGAAACATTAAGTTGACACGCCCATACATTATTTCTAAATAACATTTGGTCTGAGGAATGAGAGACAAAAATAAAAGAAAGTTTGGAAGGAAAGAAGACAGTAGAAAAGAGGTAGAAAAAGGAAAAAGAGAAGAAAGGAAATGAGAAGTAGAAGATAAAGGAACTAGACGAGTGCTTGGACAGGTGTGTAACGCTAGAAATAAACGTTTGGATGGAGTAAAAGACCGATTTTTTTTTAAAGAATATAGTTTGTTAATTGTATACGTCTGTGTCAATATGTATTTTGTTTAAGCTAGAAGATCAAGCCACTTGGACCAGTTGTTATAAAATTTATCATATTCGCAATTTTTAAAATATATATATTTTTCTATTTGAAATTTTTTACGTAGAATAACTTTAAACGCATTGATACATAAATTCTTTTAAGTATTTTCATGGTATAAATATAGTATTTAGTATTAATTATTAACCAATTTATATTTTGGGCCATTTTTCCATCAATCATCCCAAAAATCACTAAATGTTTTGTTAGTGAAATGCGAAATCCCGTTTCATGAAATATCCAATTTTCTAAATTTTTCCAAAGCTCTCGTACCTTGTCACAATCGTAGAACAAATGTTGTAAAGTTTCAGGTAGTTTATTGCAGAATGAGCATTTATTTAATTCAGAATAGTTTATCATATATAGAAATGTACTTGTGGCAAGAATTCTGTGCAGCAGTCGATATTGAAACCATATTAATGTAGTGTCTTTTAAACATTTAAAAGGTAAAACATAATATTTTGTCCATGTAAGATGGTCAAATATTAAACCCTTGCTTGCATACTTTGTTTGTGACTTTGGAGTGGTGATTTTATTATTCAAAATATTGTACATAACCTTGCTTGTTGTATTCTTGTTCAACAGAAAAATCAGTTTAAAAGGAAAAATTGGTATTTTAATTTTGCTAAACTCTGTTACAGTTAAGCTATCTTGTGTTTGTAAAAAGGCTTTTACAGCGTTTGTTAGCGATGCATAATGTAAAAAGTTAGTATTTATGCTATATTTTTGGGTAAAGGATTCAAATGTAAGAAAGTCTCCTTCCTCGTCCAGTATGTCGCTAATAAAAATGACTCCTTTGTTAATATAGTTCTTATACATAAATGGTTTATTATTTAATAATATGTTGGTATTATACCAAATATTCAATCCTTGGATATCTTCAGTGGTTTGTAACTTTTGATATTTTTGAACTAGTGCCCAACTACACAAAACATCTTTCCAAAACATATTTCTTACTCTTTCCTTTTTAATTACAAGAAAGTAATCTCCGTATATAACAAGGTCTTTAGTTCGTAACTGTGGTGGACTCAAATAATGTAACCCATTTTGTACTTTGTCGGAAAATTCTTTGTATCCACGTTGCTTTTAAAGATGTAACAAGGTGTACTATATCAGGAATATTTAAACCGCCATATTTATAATCTTGTACTAATACATCTCGCTTGATTTTTTTCTGGTTTATTTTGCCAAATAAATTTAAAAAACATGTTTTTAAGAGCTTGTATCATATGTGTTGGTGGATTTGGCAGTGCTATTAAAAGATGTGTGATTTTTGGTATTATTAAGGTTTTAAGGACTGTAACCCTTCCAAGTACTGACAATTTCCTAATTGACCAAAGTTTCATTACATTCTGCATATCTTTAATTTTCGAATTATAATTACAATCTATAATTTCATCTAAATTAACTGTGAAATTTATACCAAGGAGGTTAAATTTATTTCCACCCCATTCTAGCTTCCACCGTGTATGATGGTATACTTCTTTAGAATATTTTTTGCTGCCTATCCAAATGGCTTTAGACTTTGTATAATTTATTTTTAAACCTGAGATATCTGAGTAGTAATCAAGTAAAACCATTGTACTTTCCAGAGATTGGGATGTCCCGTCAAGAATAAAAGTAGTATCATCTGCGTATTGAGTTATTAAATATTCTTCGCCTTCAATAGAAATACCTTTAATGTCATTGTTATTTCTCACAAGAATTGAAAGAATGTCGGCACAAATTAAAAAGATATAAGGTGAGAGTGGATCTCCCTGCCTACATCCTCTTTCGAGTTTAAATGTTTCTGACATATGACCGTTTTGTATTACACTCGACATCGAATTTTTGTACAAAGTTTTTACCCATCTTATAATTGATGAATCAAAGTTAAATATATTTAATGCATTTTCTATAAAGGACCAAGATACTGAATCGAATGCTTTTTTCAAAATCTACTAATATTAAAAGACCAGGTATAAAGTGTGTTTCGGTATATTGCATAATGTCATATATTAAACGTATATTTTCTCCGATATATCTTCCCTTAATGAAACCTGTTTGGTCATTATTTATTATTTTATCCAGGACAATTTTAATTCTGTTAGCTATGCAACCAGCAGCTATTTTATATATACAATTTAAAAGAGTTATAGGTCTCCAATTTTTTAAAAACTGCTTTGGCTTATTTGGTTTCGGAATACGAGTGATTATTCCTAATTTTTGGACAGTAGACATTTCGCCTACTTCATAGCTGTAATTTATTGCTTTAACTATAAAATGTTCTAAATCTGCCCAAAAGAATTTGAAAAACTCGACCGTAAAACCATCCGAGCCAGGACTTTTATCGTTTTTCATATTTTTAAGAAAATTGAAAGCTTCAGAGTAACTAATTTTTCCTTCTAATGAATGTGTTTCTTCATCTGTTAATTTTTCAAATGTATAGTCAGATAATTTCTCAAATATATTTATTATCAGATTTGTCAAGCGGTGCTGAATAGAGCTTTTGGTAAAAACACTTTGTCTCTGCTAAAATTAGTTTTTGGTCAGTTACTATTGATCCATTATTTAATTCAATTCTTGATATTAATTTGCTATAGTAGTTTCGAGCTTCCATATTACAAAAATATTTTGTTGGTTTTTCACCTTCTTCGATCCATTTTGCCCTTGCTCTTATGTAATGACCCTTCAGCTTTTGTCTCCTTAATTCTATTAATTCCTGTTTTTTTTGCAGCTAATAATTCAGCGTTATCGTCGTTTTCAGATTCCTCCAATTCTTTAATTTGTTCACAAAGAATATTTTCCAATTCATTAGTTTTCTTCTTTTTGAATGCCGAATATGACATTGTTTTACCCCTTATTTCCATTAATAATGTTTCCAGAAATAAACTGTCATTTATATCAAACTGTATTTCATCTTTTGGAATTCTGTTTAAGCATTGTGGGTTGTAAATTAATATTGCATATTGTTTTGTTATATTTGTAATCACTTCTTTTATAATATTTACATAATCTTGGTCAGTTAACAGTGAGTTATTGAATTTCCAAAGACCCCTACCTTTAATGATTTTATTTAATTTCATATCTAGTACTACACTCGAATGGTCTGACCTATAGCTGTTCTCTATTATGACCTTTTCTGTACATGACATTAAATTATTTGATAGAAGAAAGAAATCTAACCTAGCTGTGGGATGGTGCATATGCATGATCCCTTGCTGTTAATCGAAAAGAGTAGCCCATGAAGTGGCAACAGCGGGTTTCTTCTCTCAATACCTGTGTGGTCCTTAACCATATGTCTGACACCATATAATCGTAAATATAATGTGTTGAGTGCGTCGTTAAATAAAACATTTCCTTCCTTATTGGATATACATGTATTAATAAAATATTTAAAGAATAGTAGCAAAATTATTCCAATGTATTTTTGTTTTTGGGTGAGATAGGGGTATTTAATTCAAGGTAAAATCGTTACATTTGACAAGGAAGACAATATTATGGTTATTATGCAGCTCTAAGTGAATGTATCCTAGATAACAAAGCGGCAATCTCGGAGTTTATACGTTGTATATATTATTTAACCATTTAGAATAGACCAAGCTTTGCATCTACATCGGCAAAGAGTCTATGATTTGTTATAAAATATACAAGAAAGAAATGTAGATTTTAATATAATTTTGAGGGGATTCTTAATTTATGTGTTTGCTCAATTTGTTGAGATTTGAATAACGTACAGCATTCGTTTTAATGCAATTTAATATTATGTAGCTACTGTGCAACCTGAATGAAACATATTTAGGGGTCACAGCAAGCTTGTGTCCTTTAACTTTCTCCAAAGGACCGCTATGACAACCCCCCCCCCCCCCCCCCCCCATCATGGATACGCACCTGGTGCATGTCATTCTGTTAGTTGAAATACCCGCAATACAATTGGAATCATCGTTAGTTATCGCCTACCGGCCTGGGTGGTGTCGTGGTTAAGCCATCGGATACGGCTGGTAAGTTCTGGGTTTGCATTTCAGTACCGTCTCCCACCCAGAGTGAGTTTTAACGACTCAATGGGTAGGTGTAAGACCACTACAACCCTCTTCCCCTCTCTCACTAACCAACTAACAAATTAATCACTAACCTTTTGTCCTAGACTGACAGCCCAGATAGTTGAGATTTGTGCCTAAAACAGCGTGTTTGAACCTTAACTGGATATACAAGAATATAATAATGCACAAATCTACTTCGTAGACCACTTCCCCATACCTGGCAGTACAGCGCTCGCCTGGTACGCGATCGATCTTGGATGTAGCCAAGTGGTAAAGCGGCTGGTGCGTGGTCCGACTAGGATCGATCCCCTTCAGTGGGCCCATTGGGCTATTTCTCGTTCCTGTCAGTGCACCATGTCTCGTATATCAAAGGCCGCGGCATGTGCTATCCTGTCTATAGGATGGTGCATATAAAAGATACCTTGCTACAAATTAAAAAAAATGTAGCGGGTTTCCCTTCTAAGACTATATGTCAAAAATACCAAATGTTTGACATTCAATAGCCGATGATTAATATATCGATGTAAAGTAGTGGTGTCGTTAAACAAACAAACTTAAGTTAAATTCATCAGTTAATCAACATAATATTTTGATTTACGTGACACATGAGCATTCAGTGTGTGTACGTGGTTGTTTCTGTTTAATGTCATTTCATGCGAAACCAAACTCTAGAAAAACATGTACACAAATACAGGTGTTACCACATTGCCAATTACTAGGTACATCAATTCCATTGGTATGCAACAAATATCCACACGTGTTCATTTTCATCGATTTATGTTTCGCTGACGGAGGATGGCGTCAGAGGACACACATGCCGCGGCCATTGATATACCAGTCGTGGTGCACTGGCTGGAACAAGAAATAGCCCAATGCGCCCACCGACGGGCATCGATCCCAGATCGACCACTGAACTAACACACCCCCCCCCCCCCCCCCCCCCCCCCCCCGATAAAGAACACGGCTATCGGCATTACTAACACTTGTTGCGCTGGTTATGTAAACTGGAGGCCAGTCCTTTGACAAACAGTCTGCTGAACATATTTGATTCGAGTTTTAACTATTTGTGGGGAAATAAGGCTGTTAGTAATTAATTTTAGATATTTTACCACGCGTATAAGAATGGGTTCTTCGTTGCAGAATTACGCTAGTAAGTACTGAAATTATAGATGCTATATTGACTAATTTTCAGTTGTTTTTTTAATATTAAGGCAGCAATATCTTCTAAAAATGTACACTTAAAGACACTTGTCGGAAACCCACGAAACCGATTAAGATGTCCAGGGAGTGTTATGACAAGTTCATTACTGTTGGCCACTTTATATAAATAATATTGAAGCCAGTTCCCTTCTGAAAAGAATATGCAATTTGTATCCTGACACAGAACTTTTGTCTGCTTGTTTCATGGCAGTCTAAGTGAAATAGTGTCCTTGTTAGATGGATAGAAATAAAAAGTTAAAGTTCGTTTTGTTTAACGACACCACTAGAACACATTAATTTATTAATCATTGGCTATTGGATGTCAAACATTTGTAATTGGTTTTTACATATAGCATTAGAGAGAAAACCCGCAACATTTTTCTATTAGTAGCAAGTGATCTTTTATATGTAACATCCCACAGACAGAATAGCATATACCACAGTCTTTGGTATACCAGTCGAGGTGCACTGGATAGGTTAAGAAATAGCCCAGTGGGTCCACCAACGGAGATCGATCCTAAAGCGATCATGGGTCGGAACGTAGCCCAGTGGTAAAGCGTTCGCTCGATGTGCGGTCGGTCTCGTCGGTGGGCACATTAGCCTATTTCTCGTTCCAGCCAGTGCACCACAACTGGCATATCAAACGCCGTGGTATATACTATCCTGTCTGTGGGATAGTGCATATAAAAGATGCCTTGCTGCTAATCAAAAGAATAGCCCATGAAGCGGGTTTCTTCTCTCAATATATGTGTGGTCCGTAACCATATGTCTTTATGCCACATAACCGTAAATGAAATGTGTTGATATGCGTCGTTTTTACAAAACACTGTCCTTCCTTCCTAAAGCGACCAACCTGCATGATAAATTAATGGTTGATTGTGTTTGTTGTTTTTAGGAAGGATTAAGCACCTAGTGTAAAAACGTACGTATGTCACCTCTACAATTGCCCCGGTCTTATAAAGTTAAAATTTGTTTAGCACTAGCACATTGATTTATTGATATTCAGCTATTGGATGTGAAACATTTGTTTTTTTCTGACAAAGGAAATCCTCTACATTTTTCCATTAGTAGCATTTTCCATGGCCTTTGATATGCCAGTCGTGGGGCACTGGCTGGAACGAGAAATAGGCTAATGTGCCCACCGATGGTGATCGATCCCAGACCGACCGCACATCGAGCGAACGCTTTATCACTGGACTACGTCCCGCCCCATGGTCGCTTTAGGATCGATCTCCGTTGGTGGACCCATTGGGCTATTTCTTACTCTATCCAGTGCACCCGACTGGTATACCAAAGACTGTGGTATATGCTATCCTCTCTGTGGGATGTTGCATATAAAAGATCACTTGCTACTAATAGAACAAATGTAGCGGGTTTCCTCTCTAAGGCTATACGTAAAAACACATTACAAATGTTTGACATCCAATAGCCGATGATTAATAAATTAATGTGTTCTAGTGGTGTCGTTAAACAAAACAAACTTTAACGTTTTATTTCTATCCATCTAACAAGGACATTATTTCACTTAGACTGCCTTGAAACAAGCAGAGAAAGGTTCTGTGTCAGGATACAAATTGCGTATTCTTTGCAGAAGGGAACTGGCTTCAATATTGTTTATATAAAGTGGCCAACAGTAATGAACTTGTCATAACACTCCCTGGACATCTTAATCGGTTTCGTGGGTTTCCGACTAGTGTCTTTAAGGCAACACAGCACCATTTGTCGTGTGGTTACTTGCTGTAGCAGCTGAATATAGTCCAGCTTAGGAAATAGTTCCTTAAAAAAAACCCTACAAAATTCGGATATACTTTTTGACATCTTTCTTTGATGATTGTGCGTAGGCTGTATTATTTAAATAACCCCTTGATTTGAAGTAACTTGCAATATGTAATACTAACTGATAACACCTGCGCAAGTGGTATGGTTTCACCGATGTGTATTTACTTCTTGTAAAAAGGTACGAAAACGGGAGCCGTGCCAATTCACAATAGTCCTTCCCACAGAGAACGCCTTTTGCATACTATTGAATTTACTACAAGTTATTTATTTCTGAGCCGATTCACCCCCCCCCCCCCCCCCCCCACAAATTTTGAAATAGTTCTAATTTTATTATATATTAATTTTCATTTCTTTTACGATCCCCCTCCAAACCTCCTCCTAAGTTCCCTTGGCATTCCAGCTCATGTCAATGGGGCCCCCTAAATGGATTTTCTGGATCCGCCACTGCGATTGTTTTCTAAATTGTACACAAAAATAGTTTGTTGTTTTCCAAAACACTTTTACTTTCTTCTTACGTCAAACCAAATTGAAATTATTTACAAAAAAATAAAACCCAACATGTTTGTAGGAGGATGTGGCTGTCTTTAGGCTAAACTAATCTCGAGTGGGACTAATTTGAAGCTGTACTTTTGAGTTGTTACACTTTAACTGGGAATATATAATAAATACATTATCTTTTATTTTTACATATATGAGCCGTGATGTTTTTACTGTTTTGCATGCCCCATATTACTTTCGCACATTTTCGTATTACACTGTACACATTTATCACCAATCACAGAACTTGTGGTGTCCACTTCTCTATCAAAAGTTTAGTATTGCCTGTATATAGTTTGTTACAGGCACGTGACTGACACTCTTGCGGTGTTTTTATAGAAGTCCGTTTGTGTCAGATCCACAATTGTTATTACTATTGTCTAGTGTCTGTTGCATTGGTCCATTGATTATGGAACATGCAGTTATCAGCTGTAGTGCACTGTGTGTCCCATCCACGTATTGTCCCCAGTACTTAAATATGGATCAATACTTACAAGAATGGGACGATCAACGTCATTTTATTTCTAAATTAAAACATTATAATAAGTTCAAACAAAGTTTTGAGTGTGAAACATATTTATCTTATATATCATCACCACACTTAAAACGCTCACTAACCAGACTACTATTATCCTCTCATAGTATATTATGTGAAACGGGTCGATATCATAATATATCTTATGATCAGAGATGTTGTACATTATGTTAAAGAAGATGAATATCACTTTATGTTAGTTTGCCCAATGTATAGAGATTTAAGACAACATTATGTAAATAAGATTTACAATAGATGGCCAAATATCCAAAAGTTGTATTGCCTAATGTCTTGTGATACCCCTAAAATGGTTATTAATTTAGCAAAATATGTACATCTTGCCAGTTATAGTTATAATTGGTTTCTTATCTGTTCCTCACAGCTTTATACTTTCATGTATTTTCTTCAACTAGCCTTCTTACTTACTGAGTCACTGACTCTACATTTAATTTGTATTTTTCATTGTATGTTTGCTATAAGTGTTATGCAATACTTTATATAATAAACATGTTCAGTGACAGTAGCTGTAGTGCACTGTGTGTCCCATCCACGTATTCTCCCCAGTACTTAAATATTTTCTTTTGTAGATCCCTGTATTTCTTTTCTTGGTGGCGTTTCAGTTTGGATTCGCTCACCAAACGCACCTGCATATGAACCAGTTGGGCCTCTTCGAGCAGCAGTGTGATTAGCATATAGATAGCATATGAGGGCGACCACGTTTGTTCATTCTACTGTGCCATCCCTCGACGTCGTTGTTAGTTAGGATGCTGTATCCGTAGACACTCCATGATATTGTGGCCAAATAGCGCTTGTTAACCACGTTTTCCTGGCATATTTAAACACAGATTTTTGTAATGACCCAGGCATGCGTAACAATGAAAATACCAACGCAAATATAGCACAGAATTGGCATTTTATAAATATGCCTATAATATTACGCTATATTTTAACATTTTGTTCTGCGTTGTATATTTTATGTTTTAATTAAATTAGAATAGTAATAACACTACTACTACTACTACTACTACTACTACTACTACTACTACTACTACTACCACCACCACCACCACCACCACCACTATTACTACTACTACTACCACCACTACCACCACCACCACCACTGCTACTACTACTACCACCACCACCACTACTACTACCACTACTACTACCACTACCACTACTACTACTACTACCACTACTACCACTACCACTACTACCACTACTACCACTACTACCTCTACTACTATTACTACTACTACTACCACCACTACCACCATTACTACTACTACTACTACTACTACCACTACCACCACTACTATTTAGCTTCGTGCATTTCCGGCGATTGTAAACGAACGCAATTAATTAATTACATTCGTTTCTTGAATGGTTGCAGTAGATAATGTTATTTTATTATTTGAACCCAGTACAATTATAAACTCTTTGATAAGAATTTAATTGTCTCCCGTGATGCTTTAAAAGGTCAGGTCAGCACTTGAAATGGCAGTTGCGTTAAAATAATTGCAGGAAAGCAAAACTAAATTCAAAACATAAGTCTCACAGATATTTGATGCATTTAAGTTATCTTCTACTCTGATCAATAAACATGTTGCCATGATACCGTCTGGTGTTGGCAATCCACGATACAATAATAAAAGTGAAGACAAAACAAAAATCAATATATGTGACTCTATGTACCGAATAACGAATACATATCCACGTTACAATAATAAAAGTGAAGACCAAACAAAAATCAATATATGTGGCTCTGTGTAGAGAATAACGAATACATATCCACGTTACAATAATAAAAGTGAAGACCAAACAAAAATCAATATATGTGGCTCTGTGTAGAGAATAACGAATACATATCCACTTTACAATAATAAAAGTGAAGACCAAACAAAAATCAATATATGTGGCTCTGTGTAGCGAATAACGAATACATATCCACGTTACAATAATAAAAGTGAAGACCAAACAAAAATCAATATATGTGGCTATGTGTAGCGAATAACGAATACATATCGTGGATAGCATGTGTTTTGCAAATAACATCTCAAGGTACCAACATACAAACAAAATACTTGTAACTGATGAAAGCAGTGGCATTTCTATGCAATCACTTATAATTAGATGCGGGCCGAGATTACTGGGCCAGAATAGAACAGAACTTTATTCGCCGAGAACACCAAACGGTATTACATAGAGGTGTTTACAAGCATATATATACAATACAATATATAGCATACACAAAAACTAAAATATATTAGATGAATGACAACGGTGTGTCTTCTAATACACTATTAATGACATTAAGAAACGTACATAATTTCTTTATAATAGATAATTGTTTTGTGTTAAAGAGCTTGTGTAATTTAAAAGTGTTTGGTTTGATGAGGTAATATTTATTTTGGGAGGTTTATTTTTCGTTAGTAAAATATGGACATTTAAACACATAATGAAATTCATCACCAACTATAATTTTGCCCAGAGGACAAATTCAATTTTTTCGTTTAATATTTTGCCATCTGCCCGTTTCAATTGGAAGATAGTGGTTGCTGGTTCTGAATCGACTGTAAATAATGCATATTTTTTTCAGGTAAGTAAAGAAGGTAATTTTCACAAGCCGACGCAATCCACATAATGTTCCAAACCTAAGGTGTGTTTTCTGAGATAATGCGTTCTGGTCGACTCTAACCTTGGCCTGTTTACAAAGTGGTGTATCGCTATCTTTTGTATTATTTATAGTTGACATAGGCGATTCACCAGCAATATTGTAGTAGTTTCCATGTATAGAACTATTTTGAACGTAATTGTAAGTATATATTAAAATCTTATCAATAGCAGCATCGAAATCACATATTAAAATATCGTTGTTATTATCATTAAATGGTATACAATAATGACACTGGTAGTTTATTCCAGCCAAGACAGTGCCCGTGTTTCCCAGGTGAGTGCTCTGTCCGTCACGTGGCACTGATCAACAGGTGCTGTATACTGAGCACATTGAGTTGGGCCAAGCCAACATAGTTTGTATTCTGTGTAACAAAGTAACCGCCTGTAAACAGAGGACAAGATAGTAGTCGACTACTGGCTGGAATAATGTTTGACACCTCTAACTGTGTTGGGAGGGGTTCTGTTGGGTTTGGAGAGGGGAAGTGGGACCTAATGTAGTACCAGTTGTATAGCACATTAAACTTGGCGGTTTGTTTTGTGTTTGGGGCTGTACCGGGGCATAAAAGGGAGAGTAGTGACTGTGGTACTGTGGTGGAGGGTGGGGTGGCTTGAATGGGTGTTTTCGGTGGGTATGTTGGTTGTGGCGGAGGGGGCACATTTCTGTCAGAATGGGGATACACTCGTATTCTATTAATGAACAGCTGGTCCTTTACAAATCTTGCATGATCTCCTCTGTCCTTGGCCTGGCGTAGTAGCGGGTAGAGTTCGCGTCTCCGCTCCGCGATCTCACGTGGAAACTGTTCATTCACGCCGTACTGTGTGTCGTGGAGTTTAGCAGGGGCAGATGAGCGTACAAGTTATTTCTGTGTGTACCACTGAAAGCGGGCGACAATTGTACGGGGACGTGGTCGGTTCCTTCCTGGAGGACCGATACGATGAGCATTTTGAAAAATCTCCTCGTCGATTCCGAGTTTTTTTCTGCTATAAACGTGTTAAGAACTGCTTCGACATCTTCGTCTTGGCGTTCAGCGAAACCAGTGAATAAAAGATTATTCTTCATGCTGCGGTGCTGTATGTCCAACAAGTTTTCTTTCATTCCCATAACATCGTTATGCAAACACCCAACTTGATTATAACAGGCGGAAAATGAGTTTTTCATTTCATTTATTTCATCCATTTGCCTTTGTCGAGCCACTTGTATTTGGTCTGTACGAAGTGTCTGTTGCCGGATCATAGTGTCGTATTTCTCACACACTAGCTACATTCTGTTCTATTTTCATCAGTCCCGCGTCGGTCATATCCATTCTGTTATTTAGCTGACTGAGTGAGTCAGTCATAGCGTCAAGCTTTGGTAACTGTTGCATTGACAACTTGAATAACATTCAACGTATTTACCATATCTGTGAACTGAGCTGGGGAATCGATACATAGTTTACCCTCTGTTGGGCTTATGTATTGGGTATTATGCTATATGGGGTGGACTGCATAAGTTGCGAGTTCCAAACATTTGATTGAATAAATGTTGCATACGCCTGTGGTGGTGTTGCAGACTGGGGCAAATTATCTTGATGCATACTGGAAAAATTACAATCATTAACAAGACGAAGGCTGTTAGATATCAAACTGGGTAGAGACGTGCTAGAAAGTTCATGAGTACTACTCACATTTTCATTTGATCGCTTGTTATTGCTGGAGTTTTTTGCTTGTTTTGTCTTTCCCTTTGTCATTTGGACATTTTATGGCTCATAGTAAGTGTCTTGTCTAGCACCATACTAGACACAGAATACAAATATCAGAGTAGCTTACAAATAAATCATATTTGCTTGGAGCTCTGTTCCACGACAACGTTGCAGCCGCCATCTCGTCCGGTCTAACAAGGCCGAGATTACCGAAGTTCGAAGTTACCCCCATTCTCTTTACCAACATGACGCTAAACCCTTACACCAAAGCAAATACTGTAAAACCTAAAGGTCACCAGTCACTGTACGGAAAGTCGCATGGTTGTCGAGTACGCCGTGGAAAATATCATCAGGCTAAACAGAATTACAACTTAAAAAAAACATTAGAAAATAAACTAGGACTTATTAATGCAAGTAAATCGTATAAAAATCGTTGATAAAGGAACATTCCGTAAATAAATTCAATATTGAAAAGAAAATGCGCAACTTAAGAACAAATGACCCAAAAGCTTTTTACAAATTACTAAAACCACAGAATGAAGAAAATAACTTTCCCCCACTTGACGATTTTTATGAATTTTTCAAAACTTTAAATGAAGGCGAACCGGACGAAGACGAAATAAATATAAATCTGGATAACATAGACACACACAGTGAAAATGATTTAAATAGAAAGATAGAAGAAGGAGAAATATATGCTATAAAACAACTGAAAAATGGCAAGGCACCTGGAATAGATAATATTATAAATGAATACATTAAAGTGACTGCCGACATGATGCTTCCAATTTATTCTAAGTTATTTAACATAATTCTCGATAACAGTGTTTTCCCAAATTAGTGGTTGACGGGGGTAATTAAACCTATTTTTAAAAATAAAGGAAATCGTTTACTCCCTGAAAACTTTAGGCCGATAACGCTGCTCTGTTATATCTCGACACTATTTACGACTATTTTAAACAACCGATTAAATACCTTTAAACGAAGCTCAAACAGCTTTCAGAAAAGGTTACTCTACCACTGATCACCTATTTAATATACATTCATTAATCGAAATTCTGACGAAAAGAAAAAAGAAATTATTTTGCGCTTTCGTAGATTTTCAAAAAGCATTTGATCTAATCTCTAGGACATGTCTTTGGCAAAAATTGCTTAAACATAACATAAATGGAAAATTCTTCAAAATTATCTACCAAATGTATCAACGAATACAATCTTGCATTTGTACAAACAATGAAACATCAGATCTATTCCCTTGCAATATCGGTGTCCGTAAAGGAGAAAATGTGTCACCTGTTTTGTTTTCTATTTATTTAAATGATCTAGATAATTACTTAAAAAGCCACAATTGTACTGGGGTATCTATAGCCACAGATGACATAGCAACAATCTCGGAAACCGCTCTTTATTTTCTAAGCTTATTATATGCTGACGATACTGCGCTTCTCGCAACAAACGCCTCCGATTTACAACAATCCCTTAATGCCTTTTCACAATATTGCAATAAATGGAAACTTAAAGTTAACGTAAACAAAACTAAAATAATAATTTTTAATGGTACTGCTAATGACTACAAGAAGGTTGTTACATTAGGAAACCAAACACTCGAAAACGTAAAAGAGTACAAATATTTAGGGTTAACTTTTACCAAATTAAACAGGTTTATAATAACCAACAAACTGCTAACAAAAGCAATGTACTTTATCCTATCAAAATCTAAAGACAATAACTTTTCAGTTGAACGTAAATTAAAATTATTTGATTCCATGGTTGTCCCGATTCTTTTATATGGATGTGAAGTATGAGGCCATGAAAATATTGATATTATTGAAGCTATTCATATTACATTTTTAAAACACATCCTACCAGTAAGGAAAGGAACCCCACTATTCATGATATACGGTGAACTTGGAAGAAAACCCCTTAAATTAATTATCCAACAAAGAATGATAAGTATCTGGACCCGAATTGTTTCTGGACAACAAACAAAAACATCCCTCTTATTGTATAAACTAATGTTACACGACTCTAACATATCTGGATATAATTATAAGTGGATAAAACACGTGGAAAATATATTTAACTAACTAGGTATGACCAGTATTTGGATGTCACAAAACGTTTCATCTATACCACTACTTATCCATAACGTTAAATTAAGACAAAACGATCAGTACCTACAACAATGGAATAGCGACATAACTTCATTATCAAGGGGTAAAATGTACACCACATTTAAAGAACATCTAACATTAGAAAAATATATTATAAAATTACCACAAATATCCTGGACTACGTTACTAAAATTTAGAACATCAAACCATTACTTACCAATCGAAACAGGACGATGGAACAACACCCCAGTACAAAGCAGACTATGTACACTATGTAACAAAAATGACATCGGAGACGAATTCACTATCTACTTACATGCTCTTACTTTAATAACTCCCGAAACAAATTGTTAAAGCCATATTATTATAACAAACCCAATATGCTGAAATTTAAACAATTAATGACAAATGACAAAATAAGTCTTCAAAAAAAGTTGTGCAAATTAATAAAAGAAATTACGGATAAATTCGGTAAACCTTAAAAAGAAATGTCTCCCAAGCTTATGCTGTCTTATTCCGACTACTACTATTATCTATGTTTGCATATATATATGTCTGCTATTTTAACAAAATGTTATTTAAAAACAACAGTAGGCATTTATTGATTACAACACGCTTTCGATCACAGTGGCTAACCCAATGCAGTATCTACCGCATCATGTACTAGTGTCATTGGGAAATGGTTTATTATTTTGTCATCAAGTACCTATGGTATGGATTCGTCGAATATCTTATCATCTGGAGAAACTACATTTGATGATATATTGAATTTGAAAAAGGCTCATCTAAGAACATATTTACGCAGTAATCAGCGGAATTAAGTATGAATTAGCTAAAAGGTGTATAAAACATATGTAATACCAGCACTATTTACGTCGTGACTGTTAAAATTGACTGATAACGAACAGATTCATTAAAAATTTGCATGTCATTTTATCTCATTACAGATACTTTAAATATCTGTTACACATCCAATTTAGTAGTGCATCCAGCTAAATAAGAAACTATTAAAATAGATTCTGGTTGTTTGACATTTAAACATATGTTCTTGAAACTTAAAGGGACACTCCCCAATGTTTTAGTCATTTAAACAGTTCTGATCATCTGAAGATTTTATAGTAGCTTAACATGGACTTTTACCTCCAATAATGTTGTATGTATCAATTTATTTTTTCTAGCAACCTCCAAATTACATTTTTAAAATTTTGGGAGAAAAGTAGGATATGTTTAACTGGTATTGCGGGGAATGAACAGAACACTTACTATGGCTGAAAACTCGAGATAACATCTTTAAGTTACTAATGGTGGCAATACATTTGTCAATGCACCACACACAAAAATAATCTCATCAGCTGTCTTACTAAGTGCAAGTGGCATAACTCCCTGAAGAATCCGGAAATGTTTTATCTGTTCCATTTTCATTTCTACATGTATTCTGGCAAATGCAATTCATCTTGTTATTTCGACTTCAGTTTTTGAAAATTGATCTTTACATTTGAATGGTGGACAATACATTTTCACTCCTCTCTTCATCTCTTCAAATGTACAAAACCCTTATCTACCATTGCTGCATCACCAAGCTCTAATTGTTCCAGTAATTGTTCCAAAGAAGATGGAGTTTGAATAAATATCTTAGTGCAATCTAAAATAATTATGGTATCACTAAAATGTTTAAAGCACTCTGGAACATGGGATTTCAGAATTTCCAACTTTGGCAAAAATACTAAAGCTTGCAAATATGTATGGATAAATGATAACCAGGTTTTAAAAATGTTTGAAACAGTACTGCTGGAGGATACTTTAAATCTGAACTCTAGGTCTTTGACAAGTAAACCTAACCTAAGTCTCATCATTACTAACAGAAATTCCGTCTATAAGCCCCAGTTTCCTTTTACGTCCTTTTTTAAAAATTTTATTTTATTTTACATATTTCAGACTTGCTATATGTGGTTGTGCATAACTGTTTTCCCCCACATTCCAGCAGACTTTTGAAAAGGGCAAGAAATACAATGTAATTTGGTAAGCCAGTGTAAAATTGCATATCAGCATTTGAGTCTTGTATATTCTCAATAATCTCTGGCCTGCTACTACCAACACTAACGTCACACATTACTGGAGTGTTCTGTATTCCAACTGTACATGACTGTACAGACTGAGAAGGCACCTGTGACTGGATGGCATCTTCATCCAGACTCCATTCATCACTGGCTGGTTTAACATATCTGAAAATACAAAAAACTTATTACTATTACTAATAAAATAGTACAGATAACATACCATATTTCTGAAGGAAGGAAATGTTACATGGCGTCAGACATATGGTTAAGGACAACACAGGTATTGAAGGAGGAAACCCGCTGTCGCCACTTCATTGTCTACTCTTTTCGATTAGCAGCAAGGGATAATTTATATGCACCATCCCATAGACAGAATAGCACATACCACGGTCTTTGATGTGCCAATCGTGGTAAACTGGCTGGAGCGAAAAATAGCCCAATGGGCCCACTGACGGGGATCGATCCTAAACCGACCGCGCATCAAGCGATCGCTTTACCACTGGGCTACGTCTCGCCCGCTATATATTTTCGAACATATTACTACACTAGAAGTATACCATAGATGTTGATTTAAATACTACAACTGTATGCATGTACATAAAAATTATGTGAAAATTTGTTCCTAGTGTTTATTCATTATTATAAACTCATGCATAATGAGAACTGCCAATTAGCTAAGCCCCCCCCCCCCCCAAAAAAAAACCCCCATAAATTTAATAATAATAAAAAAAATTATAATAATAAATAAATAATAAAATAAATAAATAAATAAAATCCCCAACCAACCCTAATTCTACCCGCTGACGTCAACCTTTTTCTTTCAAAAAAATACATAAATACATGTACATGTAATAATAAAATAATAAAAATAACTTTATTTCTGTAAGACCGGCCTCGGTGGCGTCGTGGTTAGGCCATCGGTCTACAGGCTGGTAGGTTCGGATCCCAGTCGAGGCATGGGATTCTTAATCCAGATACCGACTCTAAACCCTGAGTGAGTGCTCCGTAAGGCTCAGTGGGTAGGTGTAAACCACTTCCACCGACCAGTGATCCATAACTGTTTCAGCAAAGGCCATGGTTTGTCCTATCCTGCCTGTGGGAAGCGCAAATAAAAGATCCCTTGCTGCCTGTCGTAAAAGAGTAAAAGTATAGCCTATGTGGCGACAGCGAGTTTCCTCTTAAAAACAGTGTCAGAATGACCATATGTTTGACGTCCAATAGCCGATGATAAGATAAAAAAATCAATGTGCTCTAGTGGCGTCGTTAAATAAAACAACCTTTATTTTACTTTGTTTCTGTAATGTTTTCAAATGATATATTTCTGTTTGGAATATAAAAATTGTCTTGCATTCAATAATATAACCAAAAAGGTTTATACCTACCCACACACTTTTTTTTAAATTTTATTATTTTATTATTTTTAATTTTTTAACCAGAAAACCTCAAACATTAAGGGATGGGGGAGGGTAACCAACTGGCTGGCATCTTTTAATAGCTTTATAATTCTGCATTATTAATTATATTCATTAATTATAAACAAAGTGGAAGGGGTACGTGCAAAATGAATATATATGAGATGGGCAACTAATGTTTACAGTAGTCTGACGAAAAGCTTACCCATGCATCATCTCTACTTGGCTTTTGGTTGGCCCATGTGTGGCGCCATCAGAATCAATAGTTTTGGGATTCCTCTCCAGTCTTCGAGATCTGACTGTTGGTCGTTTAGGTAAGCTTTCTGCGCTAAATTTTCAGTGGGTATCTTTTTTTTCTTCAAAAAGTTAGGTCCGTCACCGTTTTTGAAATGGTCAGAACACACTAGTGTATACGCTGTTGGTTTCCAGTATTTCCGGCTTATAGCTATAGTCCAGGCCGTTCTAGCACTTTTTTTCTTTCGGCAGTTTGTGCAAAGTAATTTTTGTTTGTTAAATTTGTCCATCTTACCGCGAAAATTATAACAGTTTGTCATGCAACAATAATATTTCCCCATGTTATGACGTTTACGGATTGCACCGGAAATATAAAAATACCTACCCACAAGGGACATAACTCGCAAATAGCACAATTACGAAAGTCGGGAATTTGTTACTGTCAGAATTAAAGTTTCAATAAAAGATCCACGCCCGTTTTGTGCGTCGTTAAATAAAACATGTCTTTGTTTTCTAGTATATTTTCTTCTTAAAGACTAAGACACTACGATAATAATGCGAGAAGCTGGTAATGCACAATAGACATTTCTTTTCCTCAATAATATTTCTCTATATTTCGTTCCTTTTATAAAAATCTAGATAGTAAAATGTATAATTATATAAATGAATTCCTTGCCCCTACAAATGTTAGGTTAAACAAAACAAAATTGCGATCCTAGGCGACGTGGGTGCTGAGATATTGGTACTAATTGGTTTTTATATGGCGGCCATCAGGAAATCCAATATAGCCACCATAATGTAATATGGGCAAGTGGTTCATATTAAAAGTTGAAAATTATGGCATTGGGCAACTTTTGAATTAAATTTGATGCTTTTATCTGAAACGTCTATATCATTTTACTGGGCTGCTTGAAACATATACTAAATGCTATCGCTATTTTGATGACGTCATTTGAGCATGTTCTCCCACAGGAATTCTGGGTAATTTTCACCTGCGAGATAGTCAGGACATATACTATCACTAAATACCAAAATTAACTGGCAGTGCTGTAGTTGCCACTTGACCCCCATAATGAGCCTCAATCTACACGCCTATAAGGTTATATGTTTTCTGTGCGTTCTCTTGACATATTACTGTCGCTTACTCACATATCATATCATAATTTAACCTCAAAACAATTAAATGGGCATAAGAAATGTAACTTGATATATGTCAGGAGTGTAACAATATACCATTGTTAACATGTTCAGTGATTAAAGGGACATTCCTGAGTTTGCTTCAATTTGTAAGATGTTATTGACTAACAGAGACTTTTTAACGATTGTAATTACATATCAAATATATTTTTCTGCATAAAATATTAGTGGCTGTATATTAAACGTGTTTCTGATCGTTCTAATATTTGTACTAGGTTAAATTTCATTTTATTTCTTAAAATATTATTTTTTTCGTACGTACGAAATTATTTGAAGATAAAATCCAGTTTGGGCTTCTTACAAATATTAAGACGACCAGAAACAAATTGAATATACAGACACTGATATTCTAAACACGAAAATATATTTAATATATAAGATTAATCGTAGAAATATTTTATTAGTTGGGAACATCTTACAATGCAGCAAACTCAGGAATGTCCCTTTAAGTGTGGTGCTGATTGCGAAAATACTGAGCCAATATTTTGGTCACTTGTTCACAATGATATGTGTTATTAATGAAACCAAAGAAACATGGTTCCTTTCCTCTAACCATTTTGTCTGACAAACACAATTATCATTTGTTTTTAATCTGGAGAAATTAGGACTCTTTTTTTTCCAAAATGGCAATTTTGACACGGTTCAAAAATGCAAAAAAAGGGTCTCTCTGTTGTTTACTTGATTACCTTAAGTTTAAAAGCATAAACATTGTTTCTGTTTTGAAAAAAAAATACCGTTTTGGTAGAAATTATATTTTAAATTGTTAAATTATTGTATTTTCTTGGATTCGTATATCATCAATTGTTGAGTTTTTAGGGTTTTTTTTGTTGTTGTTTTTATGTCGTTGGATTTTTTCGTTTCATCATATATGATGTTACGAACACACACACACACACACACACACAAGAACAAAAAAAAACAAAAAAACAACAAAAAAAACATTTGTTTTCTTTCACCCATTATAAAATCCAAACATCAACATCAAAGAATACATCACAAATCATAAAATCAAAAATGGAAATAACTCCTACATAAATCACAAATCATGTCAGTACTGTGAAATTCTTTATTTTTGTTGGTTTATATTTTCGTGCTTTTGCAAAAAAATAAAAATAAAAAATAAATAAGAAGAATTTAAAACCACTACAAAAAAACCCCACCCAAACATATTACAATTCGTGTATCAAACATTTAATATAATAAGATTTCATTATATGTGTACATTTATTGTGTTATTAAATTTGGTGACCGCACGAATTACACGAACAAATGTGATGTCACAGTTAAAATATTGTACTATTTGTTAGCTGATATTACTGGTTTTAATGCACTTACAGGGAGATAATTATTGACTTTCTAAATGTCTTCTATTCAATGATAGGGGCTAGACGTAGCCCAGTGGTAGAGCGTTCGCTCGATGCGCAGTCGGTTTGGGATTGATCCCCGTCAGTGAGCCCATCGGGCTATTTCTCGCTCTAGCCAGTGCACAACGACTGGTACATCAAAGGTCTTGGTATGTGCTATCCTGTCTATGGGATGGTGCATACAAAAGATCCCTTGCTGCTAATCGAAAAGAGTAGCCCACGAAATGGCGACAGCGGGTTTCCTCCCTCTATATATGTGTGGTCCTTAGCCATATGTCCGACGCCATATACCCGTAAATTAAATGTGTTGAGTGCGTCGTCAAATAAACCATTTCCTTCCTTCTATTCAATGATATTAAAGTGTTTTGGGTTTTTGTTCCTACAAACACCACTAGACCACACTGATTAATCAACCATCAGCTACTGGATTTTCAAACGTTTGATAATTCTTACATGTAGATGAAATCCGCTATATTGTGTTTATTAGCAGAAAGATATCTTTTATATGCACGTTTCTACAGATAGAACACCACATACCACAAAACAGGTCGTGGTGCTCTGGTTGGGACGGGAAAACCCAGTGAGATTATTGGATCCAAGCACCTCAGTCTACCGACTGTACCAAATCTTTGACAACCAAAAGGCGATGATCAATTAATCAATGTGCTCCAGTGGTGTCGTTAAACAAAACAAACAAACAAACAAACTACCGACTGAGATAGATCTCGTCCTCAGTGGTATTTAAATACTGTAATAGACACTTTTAAACTATACAAGTTAAATATAAGGCCTAAAATGTGTTTCCTGTAATGTGCCAAAATAAGATAAGGGAGGTCGGCTTACTTTTGTTTTGTTTTATTTATATTTTTATTACATTCACTCCTACGGGTATAGATAAAATGGTAGTATGTACTTGTTTTACCTTGAAGGAAATGACTACATCAAAAAAGGTACAGTCGTTGTTGTTGTTTTCTAGGTAGGATTAGGTTCCAGGATATATATTTGTTGTGGCCAATGGGTGTACAATAAATTTAGTATTATATTTTCACATACATCTGGATTTTATAGAAATGTTTCTAACATCTGTGTCAACATTCAAACTGGTATAGAACTGTTAATAATTTTTATGTTGGGAGTCACCAACATTAGGAGGCACTTATTGGGGAACACAAGGTGTGATTGAGGGGACATGTCTCGCCATGCCTCCTCCTCGGGCTACGCCAATACAATCTTATAATATACTATTCTATTTATTATATAAAAACAAAATAGTTTTGTACTTATTACATAGCTTAAATACCCATATATTTCTGTGACAGTATAAATATAGTGGAAAGGTTACAATATGAATATCAAGTTAGCAGCTGCTATGTGTAAAAATATACAATGTAGAGGTAACAAGGATAGCACAAAACATAATATCAAACAATAACACTGAATTTGTTATAATGCAAATAACTAAAGTATTGTGTCTAACCTGTAATGGTCTCACTACTGCGGATTACCTCCCTTTTCACAAACTGGCTATCAGTTACCCATGCATTTTTTTAATGACACACGGCGGTTATTAAAATAAGTTTATAAACAAAAATTATGCACTTTGCTAGATTGTTATGCTATTGCCCCTGTCTATACTAAGTGCACAGTCATTCCTCGTGTTAAGAGCTGTACACAAACATAAGCATATATGACGATTTCGCAATAGCAAGTGTACACTATCTAATATATATATATATATATATAAATTTTAGTTTCTCAGTAAAAATATCAAAAGCAATAAGCACTTCTTCAGCTTGCTCCATTGAGTGTGTTACAGTGTAATTATAAAGAAATCTTCCATTGGCAGAAAACTGTAATGACAAGAATAATAATAGCAGTTAAAACAACAGAAATAACACAGACGATAACGATAATTATTGATAACGAAGAATGAATGAATGAATGAATGAATGAATGAATAGATGCATGAATGCATGCATGAATGAATGAATGTTTATCGACACCCCAGCACATAAATTGCACATCGGCTATTGGGTTTTAAACAAAAATAAGTTAGAGGGACATTCCTAAGTTTGCTGCAATTGTTAAGATGTTATTGACTAACAGAGACTGTTTAACGATTGTAACTACATATCAAATATATTTTTCTGCATAAAATATTAGTGGCTGTATATTAAACGTGTTTCTGATCGTTCTAATGTATCGTTCTAATATATCCCATGATAGCGGGAGTACCGCGATGTGCCCCCAGGCGATATTCGGGTTTTATAATAAATAGCTAGGATTTTAGATATATCGAGGAGAAACATTGGAAGTATCCAGGGGAAACGGACGTCGTCCACTGAACGATCTATATAAGTTCAGTCCGGACGTGGTAATTATATTTTTCTGCTCTGTTGTATAACCTTGATGTGATTGATGTGACATTAGATATTTTAATACTGTATTATACCAATATTATTTAGACAGTGTTTCCGGTAATCTGACGAAGTAAATTGTAGGCTTCACTGTTCTAAAATTATTAAAGCGTAGCCAGTCATCCTAGAGGACCTAGGTAAACTGTATGTTATTGTCTTTATTGGGATATGTACCAGTATTAATTCTGTATTACAAGGTTCCTGAATGAGTAGTTAAGGGTTAATTAAAAATTAACCAGTTAGGAATAGAATTCCTTTATTAATTAAGTTCCCCTGGAAGCGTTTCTCAATTATAACACGTGTGGGGGTTGTGTCACGGTCAAGTGATTAGAATATTGTGTAAACTAGACACCTAGAGATTAACTAATTAAGTGTTTAGCTCTGGGTTGTTATTATATTGTTGATGTTAATTAACTACTGCGGCAAGTACATTTGTTAGCGTTAGTGTTAATACAGATTCCAAAGTGTATTGTGTTTTGTTGTGTTTTCTAGTGAACTAAACGTGCTATATATATATATATATATATATATATATATATATATATATATATATACTTTATATAAGATCTATCTCTGAGATACCTAGAGCCGAGCTACTCGGGTATTGGACTGCCTGATACAGAGAGATCTAATAGATATACAGTTAGGAGAGATATTTGGATAATTGTGTTTTATTCAGTTACGGGTATTATAGGATCCCCGTGACAGGAGTAAAAATTGGGGCGCTCGTCCCGGATCTGAAACGGGACATGCATATTTAAAAAGTATTGTTTGTAAATGGGGGCTTTTATAAATTATTTTTACAAATTTACTAGAAGTAGCAACGTTGTTCACTAGAAAATTAATTAATAATAAGTGCGTCATATCTAAACATGGATAAGAATTTGCTGGATAGGCCTACGCTCAGTGTAGTGGAGATTAAGCGAGCACGTGAGGCCGAATTAGTTGAAATCGCGGGTGAGCGAGAAATTGATTTATCATCAGCTAAAACCTTAGGTGATATAAAGACAATTATTATCCAGGAAGTTTTTGGTGATAGGCCTGTTATGGAAGACAGTGAGATTGTTCCAGAGATAGAGATAAATAAGTTAAGTGTGGAACAACAATTAGCTTTTAAAAAACTTGAGTACGAAAGAGAAGAACGTGCATTAGATAGAGAGAGAGATAGAGAAGATATAGAGAGGGAGAGAGAGAGAGAGAGAGAGAGAGAGAGAGAGAGAGAGAGAGAGAGAGAGAGAGAGAGAGAGAGAGAGAGAGAGAGAGAGAGAGAGAGAGAAGAGAGGGATAGAGAAGATAGAGAGAGGGAGAGAGAGAGGGAGAGAGAAAGAGAAGAGAGGGGTAGAGAAGAGAGAGAGAGAGGGATAGAGAATTCCAGTTAGAAAAATTAAAAGTGGAACACGAGTTAAAGTTGAATACTGAAGAAGTTAGACGGGAGGCAGGAAATGGGTTTAACATGTCGGAGGCTTATAGATCAGTGCCTGTATTTGACGACCAGGACGTAGATATGTTCTTCCAACGTTTTGAACGGGCCGCTAAGCAGCTAAGTTGGCCGCAGTCTAAGTGGACATTGTTAGCCGAGTCTAAGTTTAAAGGGAAGGCTAGCGTGGCTTATAATTCAATGAGTGATGAGCGAGCAAGTCAGTACGACCTAGTTAAGTCTGCGAAGAGGGCTACGAATTACGACCGGAGGATTATCGTTTACGGTATAGCGAGTTCAAAACGCAGGGTCAGTCGTATAGTGAGTTTGTGGCTAAGAAGGCAGGGATGTTTGATAAATGGGTGGTTTCTCATCAGGTAGAGTCATATACCGAGTTACGGGAGTTGTTGATCTTACAGGACATTAAAAATGGATTATCAGTTAGCTTACGTATTCATTTAGAGGATCGTGATATCAAAAAAATAGAGGAGGCAGTCATAGTGGCAGATGATTACGTGTTAATACACAAAGCTCAGGCAGTACAGGGTAGCTCTATACAACAGGGTGATAAGAAGAAATTTCAGCCAGGTTTTTCCCGGGAAAGTAACTATCGGGGAGAGTCATCTAGCTGGTCAGCTAGTCGGGCAAGGAATGCACCTGGTGGGCAAAGTAAGGATAAACCTGCATTATCAGCCAATGCACGAACGTTTCGTCCACATTGCAGTTACTGTAAAAAGGATAACCATCTTGTCGGGGACTGTTTTAAAAGGAAACGCGATAATGCACAAGTGGTCGGTTTAGTGAGGTCAGCTCCGCTAGCGAGAGAGTTAATGGTTAGTCATATGGCAGAGAGAGTAAACCCGTATGTGTCCACTGGTATGGTTTGTGATGTGAAACAAGAGTGTGTCCTAAGGCAATATCAATCTATCGAGATACAGGGTGTAACCTGTCGCTTATAACGTCAAAGTGTTTAGCCGGTATAGAGAATTCAGATACAGGACGTAGTTTGGCCTTAACCTCGGTTACTGGAGAAAAAATGGTTGTCCGGTTACATAACGTTTTCTTGTGTTCGAAGTTTGTGACGGGACCAGTCGTTATGGGTGTTGTGAAGGACTTGCCTGTTGAAAACATAGGAGTTTTGTTGGGTAACGATTTGACTAGTCAGTGTTGCCAGCCCCAAGGTGACCAAATTGTTAATTGAAGACAGCCCTTTACCCATAAAAGAGTGAGGTTGATTAGATTAAATATCCTGCGTGTGTAAAGACTAGGGCTATGGCCAGTAGGGTTAGCACGAGACCCAGAGGAAATTTGTGATTTGTCTGATACGTGTGTGAGCCATGAAATTGGAGTGGATGAGGTTATCAGTAAAATGGTAGATAAGTCAACTGACAAATTAAATGTGGTGGAACCTGTTGATCTCCCGCAGAGGGGAATTGAACCAGTTGTGTTTGATAGAGGGGATTCACCTTGTAATAGACAAGAGTTAGTTCTAGAGCAGGGGGCTGATCCAAGTTTGTTGGCCGCTCGCACTACCTTGTTAACTGTGGACAAGGGAGTATTAATAAATAAGAGAGTTAGAGATGGGAGGTTGCCGGCGACCGAACTAGCTAGGAAGCAACTGAGCCATGCTCAGAGCAAAATAAAATCAGAGTTTGATAGGAAGACTAGGGGTCGGGAATGCACGAACGTAAATGAACCAGTTGTGTTTGATAGAGGGGACTTACCTTGTAATAGACAAGAGTTAATCCTAGAGCAGGGGGCTGATCCATATTTGTTGGCAGCTCGCACTACATTGTTACCTGAGGGAGTATTAATGAATAAGAGAGTTAGAGATAGGAGGTTGCCGGCGACCGAACTAGCTAGGAAGCATCTGAGCTATGCTCAGAGCAAAATACAATCAGTGTTTGATAGGAAGGCTAGGAGTCGGGAATTTAAACCAGGGGATAAAGTGCTTCTGTACCTTCCCATTAAACGGGGTTCATTACAGAACAGGTATTTCGGGCCCTATGTTGTGCACAAACGGGTTAATGAGACAGGGTATGTGATAAACACTCCTGATAGGGTTAGGAAAAGTAGGTATTGTCACATCAATTTGCTAAAAGGTTATTTTGACAGACTGCCGATAGTTCCAGAGTTACCTGTCCAAATTGAGAGTCACTCAATTTCCTGTGATGACGTCAAGACTGCAGAGATCAAATTAACCAACAGCCAGATTCTAGCAGACTTGAGCCCCCAGCGAGCAAAGTTGACTACATTGATACAAGACAATGTTTCCATTTGTCAGGACCTTCCAACGGTTACCAACACCTTAATCCAGGATGTGCGCTTGGAACCCAACGCTACACCGATTCGACAGCATGCCTATCGGAGAAAACCTGGAAAACGTGCGACAATGAAAAAGAAGGAAACGAAGTTCCAGTGGTCAGATGAATGCGAGAAGTCATTCAACCGTCCTAAGCAGATGCTCTCCTCGTCTCCCGTGATGACAGCACCAGGCTACCGAATGCCTTTCAAGCTGGCTGTGGATGCCAGTGACGTGGGAGCTGGAGCTGTGCTGTTCCAGGAAGACGAAAATGGACTGGACCATCCTGTAAGTTTCTTCTCCAAAACGTTTGACAAACACCAGGTGAACTATTCCACTATAGAGAAGGAAGCTTTGGCCATGGTACAAGCTCTGAAGCATTTTCAGATCTACGTGAAATCGGCGTTGCATCAAGTGGTTGTCTTTACTGATCATAATCCGCTTACCTTCATCAACAGAATGAAAGCCACCAACCAGAGAGTTTTGAGATGGAGTCTTCTTCTGCAGGAATTCCCAATTACCATTGAACATATCAAGGGCACATCCAATGTAATCGCTGATGCCCTGTCCCGAAGTTGAACGTTGTGATAATGTGTTGACGTTCTTGATTTCTGTTTTTGTTTTTATATATTTTATTGTATACCAGGGACTCAGAGACTCAGTGTGATTACTGGTAGTCACCTTACTACTATGTGTTATAAATGCCCGGATGCGTCGGTTAACGCACATTTGTTTTAATGTAGTATATTTCCCTAATCCTAGAGTAGAGGAAATATCCTTTTTGAGGTGGGGGTGTGTGACCGCGATGTGCCCCCAGGCGATATTCGGATATTATAATAAATAGCTAGGATTTTAGAAGTTCACGATACTTTGAATAGATTTCATTGTGTTCTATGATACTGTATCGACAATGCATTGTTTTGACTGTCGCCAAGGTAACCAAGAATAATCTGACAATCACCGTTCATTTGTTCTGTCAATCACAAAAGGATTGATGTTTATAGATTCAAAAAATAATAATAAGGCAAAATAAAAGTGGACTAGTTCATCAAGATAAACGTCTCCGGCACGATATTTATTATTCTTATGTTTATTGCTGTGCCGTAACGTTTATCCATTGCATCGAATTTTCCATATGCACTCAGGATTTAATAAAATCTGGCATATGCAATTTATTTAAAAGCCTCAACACATACGAGAACATATTGTAATCAATTTAAGACATATGTGATTTATTTAAGAGCCTCAACACATACAAGAACATATTTTAATCAATTTAAGATTACAATATACAATATTAATTACAATACCTTTCGTCACCTTTCCAGAATTAGATGTTTGAAAATGAAACATTTGAAAGTTATTTTTATTCTGGTGCACTGAAAATCGAAAATGTGGAAAGACAATATGGCGGAACAACATTTATTCGCACCAAGAATTGAATTGAATGGAATTGATTATTTATTTTGTTACTTATGTTTCTATGTGTGATTTGTGTGGGCTGCAATATATGCATTAGTAATATTTATACCATTAAAGGGACATTCCTGAGTTTGTTGCAACTTTTAAGATGTTATTGACTAACAAATACTTTTTAACGATTGTAATTACATATATATTTTTCTGCATAAAATATTAGTGGCTGTATATTAAACGTGTTTCTGGTCGTTGTAATATTTGTACTAGGTTAAATTTCATTTTATTTCCTAAAATATTATTTGTTCGTACGTACGAAATTATTTGAAGACAAAATCAAGTTTGGGCTTCTTCCAAAAATTAAGACGATCAAAAACACATTGAAAATACAGTCATTGATATTATAAATAAGAAAATATATCTAATATGTAAGTTTAATCGTAGAAATATTTTATTCGTCGGAAACATCTTACAATGCAGCAAACTCAGGAATCTCCCTTTAAGTATTTTTAGGGGTTTCATTTTTTTTTCAGTTATTTTTATTACAGTTATTTTAAGGATGTCATTGATTTATTTTAAATATTACCCCCAAAAAATCATTACAGGCCAGTAGTTGTTTTAATACTACATAATTATATCAGCATATTTAAACATTGAAATTACCTTGATTAGTTTTTCGTCATCATCTCTTGTATATAGCGTACATACTCTTTGTCATAATCAAGATATTTTATATAGCGACATCTCTAGGTGCAGCTCTGATTGATCTTCTCGGTGGTGTCATGGTTAAGCCATCGGACATAAGGCTGGTAGGTACATGGTTCGCAGCTCGGTACCAGCTCCCACCCGGAGTGAGTTTTAACGACTCAATGGGTAGGTGTAAGACCACTACACCCTTTTCTCTCCCACTAACCAACTAACAACTAACACATTGTTCTGAATAGACAGTCCAGATAGCTGAGGTGTGTGCCCAGGAAAGCATGCATGAACCTTAATGGGATATAAGCACGAAAATAAGTTGAAATGAAATGAATCAAATGATCTTCATAGATAACATTGTTAAATAAAGACTATACTATTATCTATTCGCAAGAAATTATTGTACTTTTTATTTAATATACACTTATTACGCATTGTATACTCCTGTTGAAACCCGTGTAGGATACAATATTAGGGTTGCTGATAAAACTTCATTTAAATATCTTAAGTATAATTTCAGGTAGATCAAGGGTCAGTCTGGAATAAAGAAGTGAATCTCACATGTGGACATAATCTGTTTGAAGAAGATACAAATATTCCTTCTCGTTCTATAAAGATATCTCTTGAGTTGTAAGTTGCTTCCGAATAACAGACCCTTTTCTACGACTAAATGTATTTATTAAAGTGACAGACCCAATTTTTAAAATACCACTGCTTATTTTTCACTAATGGATCGACTTTTGATAATTCAAATCTTTTTTTCTTTTTTCTTTTTTTCTTCTTTTTTTTCGTGCTTATATCCAATTAAGGTTCAAGCACGCTGTCCTGGGCACACACCTCAGCTATCTGGGCTGTCTGTCCAGGACAGTGGGTTAGTTGTTAGTTGGTTAGTGGTTAGTGAGAGAGAAGAGGATGTAGTGGCCTTACACCTACCCAATGAGCCCTTAAGAACTCGCTCTGGGTTGGAGCCGGTACCGGGCTGCGAACCCTGTACCTACCAGCCTTTAGTCCGATAGCTTAACCACTACGCTTAACCACTACGCCACACATTGCTTACATTTTATTGTTTCGATTATCCATCACCATACATCCAAGTCTTTCAGCACATCCAGTTTGTAATACAGTGAAATGCTTGTTCCGTAATTATAAAAACGCACGTACCTCTAGTTTTGGAAGGCAATTCCCCGTTCCAACGCCACAGACTCATGTTCTACTTTATTGTAATGTTATACAGGTATATTAAAGGTTTGTAGATTAACCAAACTTAGTGTCCATATACATAAAGTGAATCTAGTCCTCCTGATGTTTAACGAAAACATTATCACTGCCAGAAACACATAGAGCATGTGCCTGCATATTCTAAATAATAAAATGTATTTAATATGCTATTTTAGTATTTAAAAAGGCTCCATTAGTCGGCAAAATCTTACAATAGCAGCAAATTCGAGAGTCTGTTAACAAAATATTCTTACTGTTTTTCAGTTGCCCCTGGAATGCCATTCAAGACCAGTTCCCAGCCATCACTTATTGGACCAGGAAGCATAGCGTGGAGATAGCTGGCAGAAGTCTAAATGAAAAATTACACTTTTGTAATTAAAAAACAGATTTTGGTTTTATTATTGAAATATATATTGAAGAATGCATGCGTTCGTTCGTTCAACCATTCAGTCATTCTTTTGTTCGTTCATTCATTCAGTGTATAAAAGAACAAAATAATTTTTAACTACCTCACAAGTTCACTTGTTTAATGAATTGTGTCCTATTGATGTGTCCTATATCAATATTTTACAAATTCAGTCTATCTGGAAATTGTCTTGTTCGGACTGGACATCAACATTCAGGTGGGTCAGTTCTTATATCAGAAGCCTGCTTTTGTTATGTTCCCGGACTAATATCATTCGCCCTACTTGCTGAATTATGAGTGGGGATGACTGGTGTAATTACATTGTTTTCACAAAAGTGTTTGTTTTGTTTAACGTCACAACTAGAGCACATTGATTATTTAACCATCGGCTATTGGATGTCAAACATTTGGTCTTAGAAAGGAAACTCGCTACATGTGTGCGTAAGTAGCAAGACATCTTTTATATGCATCATCCCACAGACAGGACAGAATATACCACGACCTTTGATATACCAGTCGTGGTGCAGAGGTTGGAACGAAAAATAGCACAATAGGCCCACCAACGTGGATCGATCCCAGACCAAACGCCCATCAAGCAAGCGCTTTTCCACTGGGCTACGTCCCGCCCCTTGTTTTCTGAATGACTAATACACACACCTATTGACAGACTGATCAACGGATCGAAAGTAGCTCTAGCTGAGTACAAATGTTTGAATTCGACGAAAAAAGCTCTAGCTGAGTACCAATGTTTGAATTCGACGAAATAAGCTCTAGCTGAGTACCAATGTTTGAATTCAACGAAAGTAGCTCTCGCTGATCAGGGGTACTAATGTTTGAATTCGACGAAAGTAGCTCTAGCGGAGTACCAATGTTTGAATTCGACAAAAGTAGCTCTAGCTGAGTACCAATGTTTGAATTCGACGAAAGTAGCTCTAGCTGATCAAGGGTACCAATGTTTGAATTCGACGAAAGTAGCTCTAGCTGATTAAGGGTACCAATGTTTGAATTCGACGAAAGTAGCTCTAGCGGTGTACCAATGTTTGAATTCGACGAAAGTAACTCTAGCTGAGTACCAATGTTTGAATTCGACGAAAGTAGCTCTAGCTGATCAAGGGTACCAATGTTTGAATTCGACAAAAGTAGCTCTAGCTAATCCAGGGTACCAATGTTGGAATTCAAAACATCTGCTGCGGGTAACTGATCAACGTGCCAACACCAGATAGTATCAAGACCATTATTGCTTTTTTTCTTATTTACAGATCCAGTGTCTCTCTCCATTGCATTTGAGGCATGCTTGACAGTTTGGACGAGAGGTTCAGCCTGGCCGTTTGTTGCTGAGTGATAGAGAGCTGAAGTAAAATGTACAATTGCATTCTGCTTCATGAACTGATTAAATTCATCGGATTTGAACTGAGGACCATTGTCACTAAACGGTTCCCCAGAAAATATCATTTCAAGTGAAGATTGTTTGATAAATCTTAGTTGTTGGTGTTGATGTAGTCCAGTTAGCAAAACGCACCTGTGGCCACTTCGAATAGTTGACATGTATGCGATACCAAGAAGTAGAAGGCCACTTCTAATGGTTTTATGGTTGGAACGAAAAATAGCACAATAGGCCCACCGACGTGGATCGATCCCAGACCAAACGCCCATCAAGCAAGCGCTTTTCCACTGGGCTACGTCCCGCCCCTTGTTTTCTGAATTACTAATACACACACCTATTGACAGACTGATCAACGGATCGAAAGTAGCTCTAGCTGAGTACCAATGTTTGAATTCGACGAAAAAAGCTCTAGCTGAGTACCAATGTTTGAATTCGACGAAATAAGCTCTAGCTGAGTACCAATGTTTGAATTCGACGAAAGTAGCTCTCACTGATCAGGGGTACTCTAGCTGAGTACCAATGTTTGAATCGACGAAAGTAGCTCACGGAAAGTTTGAGACTCTAGCTGAGTCAATGGGTACTCTAGCTGATCAAGGGTACCAATGTTTGAATTCAAAAGTAGCTCTAGCTGCTGCGGGTAACTAGCGGAGTCAACGTGCCTAGCTGAGTACACCAGAAAGTAGTATCAAGGGTACCAATGTTTGAATTCGACATTCTTGAATTTTTCAAAACATCTGCTGCGGGTAACTTATTTATCAAGACCATTCTTGACTTTTTTTCTTATTTACAGATCCAGTGTCTTTCTCCATTGCATTCGAGGCATGCTTGACAGTTTGGACGAGAGGTTCAGCCTGGCCGTTTGTTGCTGAGTGATAGATTGTGCACCTTTAGGGTTTTCTGTTCTCGATTTCTTCGTCTATATTGGGCCATCATACGTAACTTCGGACTATTGAACAATAGTTTGTTCAGTTCTCGATTTCTTCGTATTTCTTTGTCTATATTGGGCCATCATATGTAACTTCGGGCTACTGGACAATGGTTTATTAAGGTATTGATTTTTTCGTCTATACTGGGCCATCATATGTAACTTCGGGTTAGTAGACAATGGTTTGTTAACTTATTGATTTCTTCGTCTATACTGACCCATCATACGTAACTTCGAGCTACTGGACAATGGTTTGTTAAGTTATTGATTTCTTCGTCTATTTTGTGTCATGATACGTAACTTCGGGCTAACGTTTTGATCTTCATTACCCCCAAATATCCAGAGTGCATTTCATCCAACACCGCATGTCATAGTTTTTTGTTTGTTTTTTGTGATATAAACATCGCTCTTGATTCCACTCATTGCTTCACAGGTAACGTGTAACACCTCAAACTGTGACAAGTGAAACATCTCCACTAAAACATCTTCAATGAATCTTCCACACTTTTAGCTGTACATGGCAGTGGCCTACGCAAGTGCTTTAGAGTGTTCTTATATCAATATCATAGCCATGTCCTGCAAGAAGCAAAGCGTATCTTGCAGCCGTAATGGCTGACAATGACTTTGCTGGATGAAAATTGCCACAATCAGCTGACGATCCGTAATCGGGCTAAAAATCTTCTCCCATAAACCGCTGATAATTATAGAACTACTTAACACCGTATACAAGAGCTAATACCACTTTGTTTATTTGTGCATACTTACTTTCAGCATTGGTTAACGACTGCGAAACATAAGGTATTAGTCTTTCCCACCCATCACCATTCATTTAACCTCTTTTCACATTCTTTCATCCAAAACCACTTGTCAATTTTTCCAGTAATTGATTCACTACTTAATATAAATAATGATGAAGCTCGTATAGACTTACAGATTTTATTGACTATTTGATGTCCGCGAATGTTCATGATCTCAGGCTAATGCCGAGCAATAATAGACAATGACACAGGCAAACTTAAAAACTCTGTATGCTTATATCCATTGTAAACAGAACGATACTAAAGACAATCACCTTATTTCTCCATTCCACCTGCAGGCAGCGTCCATCAGGTCCCGCCCACCTCCCAGATGATTGAGAGACCGCTGAATCGTTGTTGCCAAAGAACTGGAAAAGCTCGTCACACTGGACTGTTCCTCGGTTGGCGACTGTGGTGGAGTTGGACACGAGGGAACCATTATTTACGTCAAGAACTCCACAGTCGACTAGAACAGAGCAACTGGGATTTAATTCATATAGTTAAGTAGACGATTGAGTCTCTCAGTCTCTCTCTCTCTCTCTCTCTCTCTCTCTCTCTCTCTCTCTCTCTCTCTCTCTCTCTCTCTCTCTCTCTCTCTCTCTCACACACACACACACACACACACACACACCTCTCTCACTCACACACACACACAGATAGAGAGAGAAAGAGAGAGAGAGAGAGAAGAGAGAGAGAGAGAGAGAGAGAAGAGAGAGAGAGAGAGAGAGACAGAGAGAGAGAGAGAAAGAGAGACTCAATCGTCAAAAACATATTAATTTTAGCAATAATAAAAATCCGTAATTTTATTATGACAATTTGTTAGCATGCAAGATTAGTAATACTATATATTGTTTCACATTTTATGTTCTGTATAGAAGGTGTTCAGTTAGAATTTTTTTCTTCTGGAGATTTTTATGTAGAGATGAAAGTTACCTTCACAGTACAAGTTAGTTGGTGTCCACGTCCCCGTCTCCGCACAGGTTGATGTGGTGGTTCCGCCAGTGTAACTAAAACCAGTTAGACAGCTGTACGTAGACACGGAGTTATATGACGTCCCCGTCGTTGTGAATGTAGCATTAGCCACCTCAGGAGGTTGTCCGCAAACTATTTCTGAAATAAATTGGTATATATTTTAAAATACACACAAAACAACAAAACAAATACCCTGTACATAAACGCCAGTGCTAATTACCACATGGCATAAATTAAAACAGACAACATCTTGTTTGAAATATCCCTCAGGACAAAATCTACTAAGGACAACATCAGAGAGAAATGGGGTGGAGTTGACTGCTTAGCAGACATTGCTGCCTTAATATTTAAAACATAATAGTAAATTAAATGTACGACGATTTGGGTACTTACTAGTATAATTCTGCAACTAAGGCCCATTTTTATATGCGTCATAAAATATCTAAAATTAACTACTAACAGCCTTAATTCACCCCAAATAGCTAAAACTCGTCTTTATGACGAATGAATAAATGAAATATGTTTAGCAGACTGCTTATCAAAGAATTGGTCTCCAATTTACATACATAGCGCAACAAGTGTCACTATATACCCGACAGTCGCGTTCTTTATCAATGGCGGGATGTAGCTCAGTGGAAAAACCCTCGCTTGATACGTGGTTTGTCTGGGATTGACCCCGTCGGTTCACCCATTGTCCTATTTCTCGTTACAGCCAGTGCACCATGACTGTGCTCTGTGCTATCCTATATGTGGCATGGTGCATATAAAACAATCCCTGCTAACTAATGGGGAAATGTAGCGGGTTTCCTCTCTAAGACTATATATAAAAATTATAAATATTTGGTATCCACTAGCCGATGATTAATAAATGAATGTGCTCTAGTAGTGTCGTTAGAGAAACAAACTTTAACGTTTGTTGTTTATCACGCCTATCGGCAGTTTGGCAATTTAATCATTTAAACTGCGAACAATCCCGTTTACAAACGAAAATATATAGTAAAAAAATCTTTGTAATATAATAAGTGTAACACTTAAAAAATACAGCTTCAAATGTGTCACACTCGAGATCAGTTTTCCCTAAAGCTACCTATAGTCCATCCCATCCTCCTACAAAAATGTTAACTTTTAGTGTTTGTAAATAATTGCAATTTGGTTTGACGTAAGAAGAAAAATAAGTGTTAACAATGCAAAAATGTGTGTGCAATTTAGAAAACAGTCGGCTTAGAAATTAATAACTTTTAGTAAATTCCATAATATGAAAAAAGGCGTTCCCTGTGGGAAGGACTATAGTGAATATAAAGCGGTACGTTTAAAAACATTTATCATATCCATTTTCAGTAAGTAAAAAACACACCAGCGAACGGGTTAGCCTCTTCAGTCACATTCACCATTTAGATATTCTCAGTCAGTATGCCAATATTATATGTAGGGTCGATTCATTTGTAGTTACATTTCACAAGTCAAGTGCCGACCTAGTTTTAAATGTTGATGATTTGTAGGAAATTATTTTACAATATCTAAAACAGATTAGTGTCGACGTTCTTGTAAATGTTGAATTATTAAATTCCCGTTACATTCAGTATAATATAGCTTCATCCCATTGGTCCAGAAGTAGCAACGAGAGTTTGTTCACATCTCGATGAATGTAAAAATTACGTTGTCATGGTACGTCATATCTGATGACGTCATTTTATATGGGCAAGTTGTCTTATTAGAGTTATTGTGTATGGACCAAAAATAATTCAAAATAAAGTGTGAACTTTTAGTGTTATTATTAGCAAGCTTGATTCAAATTTAATTATAAGTATTGTCTGTTATTTATTTTACGTTTATCTGGGTATGAACAAAAAAATCACCTTCAAACTTATATGAGAACGGCTTCGCCGATTCACACAATTTGCGGATGATTATTTTTTTCATACCACGATGAACGCAAACGAAATAACAGACAATCAATCCTTAAATATATGTAGGAAATTATTTTACAATGACTCATATAGATTACTATTGATCTCTTTGTAAATGCTGATGCCTTGGTGTATCTTAACAATTTATGAAAATGATCAGTATTTCTTTTTAACATGGCTCTGTTACAGGTGCAGTGGCATTCTGTCCAACATATTTATTACGTTTTGATTTATAATGTACGATTATATCCTCAAATACATGCAGATAAAAATAACTATAAAATAAGTTCATTACCAGAATATATTTGTATTTAAATAATCTAAATATGTCGATTGACGGGTTAAATCCGTTACGTGACAGTTGTGCACACTTCTCACCCTAAATGAATTACAATCAACAACAAAATGTATATAGGCCAAAGTAACTGTAGGAATGCTACCTAACATCCACCGTACATTCAGTCGGGGAACGTGTATACAGGTATTTTCACTTTTCGCTTCAGTATTCTTCATGAAGCCACTGTTTAGAACCAGTACCAATAATTTTGATGTTATCGAAGTAATTATGCTAAGATTATGCGTGGAGCCGATTCATCTGTGATTTTGTTACAGGAAAATGTATAAATAGCGAAATTTGGCACCAGCAATTATGATAATGAACCTTTATATATTTTAACAAACTATCTATCTATCTATCTCTCTCTCTATATCTCTCTATATCTATATATATATATATCTCTATATATATATATATATATATATATATATATATATATATATAGGTCGTATAATGGTTATAATGACTCGAGTTTCACGCTATCTGGTGTTCACGGGATTGCATAACTTTACTTTTTGTGCCGTCATGTAGCGATTGTTGTAACGACATCTGGAAGTGAGCCATATTGTCTAAGGATATTTTAATGTCGTTATATCGGATGAATTATTGTTGAAATCTACTGTTTACAACCAATACAAGTTTGATATTCTCGAAGTGATTATGCAAACATTATGTACAAGCTCGATTCAATTGTAGTTATATATCACAAGTGAATGTACAAATAGCGAAATTTGGCATCTGCAACTATGATAAATAGGCTTTAAGAATTTGTGAACTGGCTTGGTATAAATGTTGTATTTTAACAATATCTCATGGTTTTCGTTGTGAGTAGAAATTCAACTCACGTTCACAGTACAAATTAGTTGGTGTCCACGTCCCCGTTTCTGCACAGGTTGATGTGATCGTTCCGCCAGTATAACTAAAACCAGTGAGACAGCTGTACGTAGACACGGAGTTATATGCCGTCTCCGTCGTTGTGAATGTAGCATTTGCCACGTTAATAGGTTGTCCGCAATCCTTTGCTGAAAATACATGTCAATTACTGTCTTTTGGGAATACATCTCAGCTATATGAGCTTTTTATCTTAGGACATGGTTATACACCTTCACACGCTCAGTCGGTGTTGGATTCAGTAGTGGGATACGAGTTCGACACCTACCAGCACCAAGTCTAAGATTTAACCACAGTGCTAATGTTGTAGATTTGTAAAACATTATTTTACAATATCTGAAATAACTGAGTGCCGACCTCGTTTTAAATGTTGACGATTTATAGGACATTATTTTATAATATCTAAAACAGATTAGTGTCGACGTTGTTGTAAATGTTTGAATTATTAAATTGCCGTTGCATTCAATACAATATAGCGTCCGATTGGTCCAGACGTAGCAACGGAAGTTTGTTCACGTCTCGATGAATGTATAAATTACGTCATCATGGTAAGTCATATCTAATGACGTCATTTTATATGGACAAGTTGTCCTTTTGAGAGTTATTTTTTATGGACCAAAAATAATTGAAAATAAAGTATGAACCTTTTTTGTAATTATTAGCAAGCTTCATTCAAATGTAATTATAAGTATTGTCTGTTATTTACGTTCATTTACGTTATTTACGTTCATCTAGGTATGAACAAAATAAATAACGCGCAAACTTATGTGAGACCGGCGTCCTCATATTTAACCACAGCATAATTGAAAGGGAGTGCTGTCGGGTTTCTTCCTATAGTTTGTGTATTAGTGAGTACTCGGACTATGACGAACCGTGTCTGGGAGTTTCGATGAGATTCAGTTACAGTTGCTGTCACGTTTTGTCTCGGAGTTTCTGTTAAGTACCGTAAATTTGAGATTCAGACATTTAGGAATATTATATGCACACACACACACACACACACACACACACACACACACACACACACACACACACATGTATGTATGTATGTATGTATGTATGTACGTATGTATGTATATATATATGTATATATATATATGTATGTATATATATATATTTATATATATATATATGTCAAACTTCGATAATTCGATCTTGAAGGGGACGACGAAATAGTTCGAGTTTCAGGGAGTTTGAGTTTTCGAAATTAATATGTAAGAGTTAAAATTAGCTGGATGCTTTCGCTTAATATTGTAAGAAGCGTGCACTCCACTGCCTACTTATAAAATCTGAAAACTATGCATCGCCAGTTGAAAGGCGAATTAATATATATATATATATATATATATATATATATATATATATATATATATATATATATATATATATACTACTCAAAAGAATTTAAGGGTCAAACATTTATAACCAAATAAGTTTCAGAGTGTATTAGATTGATGATGTAAACTACACCAAAAATTTAATTTATTGTTCCATATTTACAAAAAAAAACACAAATAAACGTCACTGTATACAAGAAAGTCACATGACATGCTGTCAAAGTTGAAGGTTGTCAAACATGGATTTTACACATTAGAATTAATAGTGTGTGAATCCACCCCTGGCGCGAATACACTCGACACATCGTTGCCTCATGCTGTTGATCAGACGTCTGAAGAACTATTGGGGAATGGCCTGCCACTCTGCCATAAGAAGTTGACCCAGATCATGAAGGTTGGCCGGAGGGGCATGGCTATCCCGAACTCTCCTGCCTAATTCGTCCCAGGCGTTCTCTATTGGGGCCAAGTCAGGCGAATATGCTGGCCAATCCATCCTGGCGATACCTTGTTGTCTGAGAAAGTCCGTTACCACCCTGGCGCGGTGGGGTCTGGCATTGTCATCCTGCAGAACTGCCCCGCCGCCAATCTGCTGAAGGCCTGGGAGAACCCACGGCCGGATAATCTCATTCAGATAGCGGATTCCATTCAGATTGCCATCCACCACATAGAGGGGGTCCTGTGGTGGATAGAGATGCCGCCCCACACCATGACGCTGCCACCACCGAACCGGTGACGTTGTCTAACGTTAACGTCAGCGAAGCGCTCCCCAGGACGTCTGTAGACACGAACCCGACCGTCGTTGAACTGGAGACTAAACCTGGACTCATCAGTGAACATCACTCGACCCCACTGAACACGTTGCCACCGCAGATGAAGTGTGCACCAGTGACGTCTGGCCGTTCTGTGACGTGGTAGGAGTGGTGGTCGAACAGCCTGGCGACGGCAGCGTAGATTATTGGCTCTCAGACGATTGCGTATGGTTTGATCAGACACTCGAGTTCCAGTCGCAGTCCGCAGATTGTCACGTAATCGGCGTGCAGTGGTTGTGCGTTGACGTAGAGCCATATTGGTGATGTAGCGGTCCTCTCTATTTGTAGTGCTTCGGGGTCTTCCCGAACGTGGACGATTTCGAACAGAATTCGTTGCTTGGTACCGTTGCCACAGTCGGCCAACGACACTCTGACTGACACCAAGTCTCAGAGCAACATTTCTTTGCGTATTGCCATCCTGAAGCCAAGCAATAGCCCTTCCTCGATCTTCGATAGTCAGTTGACATCGTACCATTGTCGAATTTGGAGTGTGCACCGTACACGAACGCAAGCTCCAATTATACGGAAATTCAGCATTGGGAACATGGAATACACATGCAAAGCGTGCAAAAGAAGCGCTTTGTGAAAAAGCAAGTTATGGGCACTTAGCAGACCTTTTGCTTTCGCCCTAATTTACGTGCAAATGTAAGCATGTTTCGCCATTAGACCTAGTCGACAGTGTCAATGACAGTGGATTTTAATTCATTTATGGGTTGCTTAGACCCACTTTCGTCAAAATGGAACAATACCATGAGTGACATTATGGTCTAGCTAATATAATTGACATTCAGAAAATAATGTCGAAAATATCGTCTGACCCTTAAATTCTTTTGAGTAGTTTATATATAGTAGTCGTTTTCGAGTTGAAAGACGCTATTTTATAGAGTGCTCATGTCCATTACGTCATCAGCTTTCCGTTGACGGTGTAATTAAATCTACATCTGATGAGTGAGAGCAATTCAACTCTCTCACGAAACAAGCCTGTCATGTAGAGATATACATACACTTTTAACGATGTATATATATATATATATATATATATATATATATATATATATATATATATATATATATATGTCACCCCCCCCCCTTTTGTTGGCATCTTCAGACTTCTGTGATACACTTATTTTGCGTATATTGTAAAAGTAAGTAAATGATATAATGAACGTTGGTGTATTTTGCAGATGTCAAAACATGGTGGAACGTAACTAACCAATACAACACTGAATGCCGAATAACACTTAGTAGATTTGTTCACAAAATTATTTTAATCATTTTTATCATTTTATATAAAAAAAATCGTTAAAAAGCACTAATGCAAATCAGGAACTAACATTTATTTTTTAAAAAGCGCTAACAATTATTACAAGTGCTCTTTGAAGTTAACCAGACTGTATCTGAATTATGTATGACGCCATGTACGAACAATTCAATTCAATTCAATTCATTATTCACTCAGACCATATATATGTTACATGAGGTAATATAATAATATACTATTTACGAACACCGACACCCAAACACAGTATCAGTGCGTTCCGCGTAGCCGGCGATCTATTATTCTGTAATTATCACCTTAATCCTCGACAGCCCAGACCACCCGAGTCAGGCGCGCTTCATCTGATTGACTTGATTGACAAGTCGGTCGTTTTGAAAATCCTACCAGCAACGACAGTTTGATCAATCCACACGCGTCGAGTTTTTGAGATGCATAAACAATAAAATCTTTATGGCGGGACAAAATAATTATGTCGAGAGATCGAGGTTATCGAGTGTTCGAATTTTGAGTTTTCTAAGGTCGTTACTACTAGTTTGTATAGCAATTGGGCTGGGACCGTCGCTTCAAGTCGAGAGATCGAAATTTTCGAGAGATCGAAGGTGGAGTTATCGAAGTTTAACTATATATATATATATATATATATATATATATAGATAGATAGATAGATAGATAGATAGATATAGATATGTATAGATATGTATGTGTGTATGTATGTGTGTTTGTGTGTGTGTGTAAGTGTGTGTGTGTGTGTTTGTGTGTGTGTGTGTGTGTGTGTGTGTGTGTGTATGTATGTATGTATATGTATGTATGTATGATTCTATGTATGTATGTGTGTATATATGTATATATATATATATATATATATATATATATATATATATATATATATATATATGTATGTATATATGAATGTATATATGTATACCAGAGTGTTTTTCGGTATTGTCAATATGATATATTAGGAATAAAAATTGTATTATGCGAGCCTCTGACGAGTATAATAGATTATTTGTATTCCTAATATATGATATTGACGATACCGAAAGACACGCGGGTAATAATTTCTTTATCATATAAGCTCAAGCTTAATACAACGTGTTTTTGTAAACTGTACACGCAACTTTAATTCCAGTCCGCCATTACTAGATATTCAAATGACGTAAAAATATGTGGCGCGGTGTATTTTTGAATGGAAATGACGTCAAACTCGAATGACGTCATTTTGGATGTCCTTACATCAAAATAAAGTTATGCCTAACGGTTTTATTTTCTGAACGCTGAACAGCTTTCAGTGTCAAATTGCCATTGAAATGTTTTTATTTGATGACTATGAATGCATACGTCAATCATGGAGTGTCACCCAAGTATGTTTGCTTAAATGTCAATAAACCTAGTGCCGAGACCTCGACTAATTTACCTCTAATTTGCAGTTATCAAATTCTATATTACCTTTAGTAAGACATGTTTTTGCAGAGCCCACCCGGATGCAGACTTGTCTTTCACCGCATTCATTGTTGTTACAAGGAACATTATCCTGGAAATAATTTAGTAAAGCTTTATGGACCATCTATTATACTGGCAAAGAAAGAACGGAAGAAAGAGAAGGAAAAATAATCATAAATGGGTTTTTTTTTCAGTTTATAATAATACCACTACTTTTAATAAAGTTTATGCTTAAAGGCGCAGACACTAGTCTCAGTCCGTGAAAATGGACTCTAAGTTTAGTTAATTTACAAACCTGTAACACACATTTGGATAAGGTTATAAGAGAGAGAGAGAGAAACTAATGTCCGTGATGTTCAAACGGGAAAATACCGTCTACAAATAACTAGAGGTTGTCTCGATACCCATTATTTCTTAAACGAACATGTCTTTTTAGAATGATGAAACGGGCATTTTGGGGTATTACAAAAATCTAGAACCACTCGAAATGTACGAAAATTAACAGTCTAAATAATAAAATGTAAGTACTTCTAATTTAAATGATCAAAAACGGCTTTAGAGTGAAAAATACGTCGTAGTGTTTATAGGGTCTGGTCACTTGAACTATAATTCAAGTCAGCCATTACTTGAAATAAGTGTCTCGATCAATTTTTTAATGGGAATGATGTCAAACGTAAAATACGTCATTTTGGATATCCTTACATAAAACGAAACTACCGCATGAGGATTTGTTTTGTTTTCGATGCAAAGTTGCTATGAAAATGTTATTGTTTGAAGATTATTAAAGGCCGTTGCACACAAACGCGACACGCCACAGCGACGGTGTGCAGACAGAATGTCGACGGACAAATTACATCACCCATATTCTGTGACTGAGAAAATCATATACTCGTTTAATGATGTCAAATGTATGCAAACAGTGTTTTGATTTATTTATTTATTTAAATTATGTATAATCTTAAAGCTGACATTTTGACCTAGGTACCACTTTAATAGTTGACATTTTGACTGTTGACATTTTTTTTCCACTGACATTTTGACCGTTGACATTTTGACCATTGACATTTTGTCCTATATCCCACAGCAACGAGGCCACGCAACAGCTAAGTAACAATATCTTGTGGTGAGGCCTGTGTTGCGAGAACAAAGTCACGCCACAAAATGTTGCTTGGTTGTGGCGCGGCCACAGGCAATATGTATGGAGCGGAATAGAACCAGTCCTATTTCGTGTGACACGTAGCGTTGGTGCAACCAATCAAAAGTTCAGGGTCACTAAATATTTAGTGTGGCGGTTCTTTCAGATGAAGATATTGCTAAACTGATTAAGTTTTATTAATATTAACAAACTCTGTACAACATTTAAATTTTTGTAAAAATCACGATCAAGACAAAGTGAGTTTTAAATTGTTAAAAAAGCAAACAAAAACTCCCCCAAAACTATAATTCGCGACAGGCCAGCGTGACATTATTTTGGCTATATACAAAATGAATATGCTTTATTTTATCATAATTTCATTTTAGTTTTCTTTTATTGCTGTTTTTAAATTAAGAATTAAATATTGTTGGAATGACAAGGCAGTTATTTTCTCAAGATATTTTCCATATATCGGACAGGGGATTAAAATTAATTTTTATGGTGGTCGCGTTGTTGCTTGTGTGTGCGACAGAACTGTGGTGAGCCACAACAACACTGACGTCATGACGCCTGCTACGTGGTCAGTTGCTGTTGTGTGTCGGCTGTGTGTGCAACAGCAACAGCCTTTACCGATAACGTAATAAACTGATAGCATAAACGTTGTTACATTCCAGCACATAACCCTGCTTTTGCTGCATTTTCCATATTTGTGTGGTACGGTGATGTCGGGCAACAAGGTGATAGGGCCTAATATATTAAAGGAATGACTGATTCTGAAAACAAAACCGAAATCGTAATAAACATCCTTCAAAAGGTCGCGCTATTTCCGATATTCCTTCCTTTAATAGTTTATGCAAGAACAGACTTTTTATTATTATTATTATTATTATTATTATGCATAATGATTTTTCTATATATAAATGTCTAAAGCATTAATTAATATATAGTATGAATGTGCTTGGTCGACTACATAATGGGGATAACGTAATAAAAAAATTTTTTATGGACATTGTAATTTGATATAAAAAAACCCCCAAAACTATAGGATTGTAGAATATATAAAAACATCTTTATTTATGGCATGTCAAGCTCTTTCTTACAAAGAAATACAGTGCTTGTAATAAAACTGTGTATTAAAGGATATTTATTTAGCTGTATTATATTGATACTTTACGCTGTAGATATGCCATGTTTTCGGCATTTTCAGCAAGTTCAAGGATCAGATCGGTCAACAATAAGCATCAGGGATATACAAATTATATATGTCCATGCATGGCAAACTCTTTAACACTGAAAATGCCATGTAAAAGATGGGATCCAGATGAAGAATATTTCAGCAAAACACATGGGGAGAATACATACGCAGACGCGCACACACGTACACACAAACACACACACACACACACACACACACACACACACACACACACACACACACACATATATTGGTAGTTGGAAGTGCATTCCCGAGTTTTGGGATTGTAGTTCACGGAGTTACATAGCGAATTATGAGCACATAGATTTTTACACTGATAACAATTCTTCACTATGTCCGTGTTCAGCTCTGACCCCGTTAGATGACCAGTACGTCCTGGAATATCTTGGAATGTCAAGCTCGACACCAAGTAGAGAAGACAAAAATACCATGGAACCGTTTGCACTGAAACTCTCTCTGACATATTCATGGCTAAGGTAACCACACAAATATACAACGAGACTGTTTGCTATGATATCGCCTATGAACTGTGCATGGTATGTTAATGCGTAGCTTGTGGTCGAATCCCAAATCTACACATTATTTGTTCTGTCACTTCCAAAACAAATGCATACAATGTTAACGCGTCAAACGTTATCACAACCTCCCCATTCAAACTAAATAAAGTACGTTCGTTATCGCCGAATCACATTGCGAATCATATTCCATAACAACATCCCTTCCTTAATCATTTATCGAACGGAATTGATTAACAAAGTTACAAACAAAACCCAACATAGGTGAAGAAGCGGGGTTGTTTTAGTCTTGTTTTGTTTGGGGTTTTTTGTTTATTGTTTTTGCTGTTAATTTTTAGAAAGGTCGTTTACACTCCAGTGAATGTTGTTAGATGATTCCAAGTGAAGCACATATCATGACTGAAATAAAAACAAATAACAAAAAGAAGAAAAAACCCACACACCTCCCAACAATAAACAAACAAACAAAAGTTACTGTTTACAATCAACAAGGGATCGGTACATTATTTCGAGCCCGGCAGTGAAATGCGAGGTTTTTTTTCAAAGTCGAAATTAGGATATTATTTTGTTCATTGTTGATTGTGTTTAAGGACATATCTTAGCATATATTGTTTTATTGTTGATTGTGTTTGACGACATATCTTAAGATATAATGTTTTCTTGTTGATTGCGTTTCAGGACATATCTTAGGATATTATGTTGTTGTTGTTTTATTGTGTTTAAGGACATATCTTAGGATATACCGTTTTCTTGTTGATTGTGTTTAAGGACATATCTTAGGATATTATATTGTGTTGTTGATTGTGTCTAACGACATATCTTAGGATATTATGTTTTATTGTTGTGTTCAGGACATATCTTAGGATATTGTTTTATTGTTGATTTTGTTTAAGGACAAATCTTAGGATATCGTGTTTTATTGCTGATTGTGTTTAAGGACATATCTTAGGATATAATGTTTTATTGTTGATTATGTTTAAGGACACATCTTAGGATATTATGTTTTATTGTTGATTGTGTTTTAGGACATATTTTAGAATATGTTTTATTTTTGATTGTGTCTAAGAACATATCTTAGGATATACTGTTTTATTGTTGATTGTGTTTAAGGACATAATCTTAGGATATTATGTTTTACTGCTAATTATGTTTAAGGACATATTTTAGGATATTATCTTTTGTTGTTGATTGTGTTTAAGGACATGGCTTAGGATATTATGTTTTATTGTTGATTGTGTTTTAGGACATATCTTAGGATATTATGTTTTATTGTTGATTGTGTTTAAGGACAAATCTTAGGATATTATGTTTTATTGTTGATTGTGTTTAAGGACAAATCTTAGCATATAATGTTTTTTGTTGTTGATTGTGTTTAAGGACATATCTTAGGATATTATGTTTTATTGTTAATTGTGTTTAAGGACATATCTTAGGATATTACGTTTTGTTGTTGATTGTGTTTAAGGACATATCTTAGGATCTAATGTTTTATTGTCCATTGTGTTTAAGGACATATCTTAGGATATTGTGTTTTAGTGTTCATTGTGTTTAAGTGCATATTTTAGGACATAATGTTTTATTGTTGATTGTGTTTAAGGACATATCTTAGGATATTATGTTTTATTGTTGTGTTTAAGGACATATCTTAGGATATAATGTTTTGTTGTTGATTGTGTTTAAGGACACATCTTAGGATATTATGTTTTATTGTTGTGTTTAAGGACATATCTTAGGATATAATGTTTTGTTGTTGGTTGTGTTTAAGGACATATCTTAAGATATTATGTTTTGTTTTCCGGCAGATGGCATTATGCCATCTTTGGACAATTTGTGATGCATTTGTGCTTGTATCGTAACGTGAACGATTTTTCGCTGTGACTGTCGTCATCTTTCCCCGACTTAGGTCTGTGCATTTCATATCCCGTTTAATTATATTTGAAGCAATTCTGTCCGATTGTTGTTCATTGATGTGCAGTGTAATAAATAGAACACTACATTCGTTTCCAAAAGAGACTGTTTAAATTCGAACTCGTGTGTTTTCGATCGTGCATCACTTGCTTTCGCTCATGGTGTACGCTTGAAAACACACTAATTGAAATATATTCCGTCCCCCATAGGAACTCGTCCAGAATTATCTATAAAATAAATAGCTTGCATCACGAAATGCTTACATGTAGCCAGCAAAATTCTATGCAAAAGGGCTTATGGACATATTATATTTATAAGTAAAATATCCTGGCTGAATTACAAAAGCTTTGCTTTGTTTAACAATATCACTAGACTATACTGATTTATTAATCATCGGCTATTGGATGTCAAACATTCGGTAATTTCTAGTGTCTTAGAGAAGAAACTCAGTTAGTAGCAAGGGATCTTTCAAATGCATCATCTCATAGGCAGAATAACACATACCACGGCCTTTGATATACCAGTCGTGTTTCACTAGCTATAACGAGAAATAGCTCAATGGGTCCACCGACGTGGATCGACCCTAGACCGACCTCGCATTAGACGTGGTGGTGGTGGCGAGGGGTTCTGCTATGGAATGACCAAATAAATAAATTAATTAATTAATTTATCAAGAATGTTTCAGAATTAAATGTCTCGTCTACGATACACGTTTGTTCAGTGCACTGTAAACCAGTTTCTCTAATCTAATCACTAAAATGGTCGAAAGAACCTTTTAAAATTCTCTGCATAATATTTTCAACAGACCTCCAGAAAATGTGTTCACTTAACTTGAAAGACAATTATGTAAAGCGAGAAGGATTATATGTTCGTGGTCAAACAGAATATTAACTATTAATGATAAAATAATAATTATAAAGTCACAAATTCTTCCACTTTTCACACATTTATTTATTGCTCTTCCAAACCCAGATAATTTATTTTTCAAACGATTCAATACATTATTATACAAATTTATCTGGAAAGGTAAAAGAGACATAATTATGAGGAATTTACTAATTAATGAGTATACATATGAAGGACTTAAAATGATTGATCCTTTGTATTTAATCTCTACACGAATAGCGCGCTGTCGATTGCAATACATTAAAATGGTTATCTGGTGTATGTTGTCGAAATTCTCCGCAGGATGTTGTAAATAAAAGGAAGGAAATGTTTTATTTAACGACGCACTCAACACATTTTATTTACGGTTATATGGCGTCAGACAAATGGTTAAGGAACCTGCTGAGGCCACTTCATTGGCTAGTCTTTTCGATTAGCAGCAAGGGATCTTTTATATGCACTACCCCACAGACAGGATAGTGCGAGAACGAGAAATAGACCAATGGGTCCACCGATGGGGATCGATCCTATACGGACCGCACATCAAGCGAACGCTTTACCACTGGGCTACGTCCCGCCCCTTGGTAAATAATAAATAAATAACAAAACAAAAAAGCAAAAAACAAACTCAATCCTTTGCAATCGTTTGCCATCATGTGTGCCAGACATATTATAATATGTGGAAAATAAAACACATTAATCTGGTTTTGTGCAAAATTTCAATGCACTGCATTGTACATTATTTCCGCTTTCCCTCTTGGAAATGTGGAACATTTTGTCTTAATCTCCCGGTACACTGACCAATAGTTTTGCAAACCGCACATAACAAACATTTGTGTTATTTCCAAAACATCTTTCCTTTTCTTTTCACGTCAAGAACAACTGGTGGTATTGACACAAACACTTGAAATGTATGACATGCAGAAAGGTTAAAGCGAGATTCTGGTACGCTGGTAACATTGCATCGGAACCTATATTTGAAAAACAAAAAATCCGATATATGTGTAAATAAAATATCTTGGTTCAAAACCACAGAAGAAACATAATTTCCAGCTGCGTCTTGCAGTTAACATCAAATGGAAAGAAAGAAAGAAATGTTTTATTTAACGACGCACTCAACACATTTTATTTACGGTTATATGGCGTCAGACATATGGTTAAGGACCACACAGATTTTGAGAGGAAACCCGCTGTCGCCACTACATGGGCTACTCTTTCCGATTAGCAGTAAGGGGTCTTTTATTTGCGCTTCCCACAGGCAGGATAGCACAAACCATGGCCTTTGTTGAACCAGTTATGGATCAGTGGTCGGTGCAAGTGGTTTACACCTACCCATTGAGCCTTGCGGAGCACTCAGGGTTTGGAGTCGGTATCTGGATAAAAAATCCCATGCATCGACTGGGATCCGAACCCAGTACCTACCAGCCTGTAGACCGATAGCCTAACCACGACGCCATCGAGGCCGGTTTAACATCAAATGGATTCATTCATAAAAAAAGTTCTCCTGTTTGTATCATATTTATTACTTACTTTTGTTTACATATGACATGCTTAATCATATATGTTTTAATAATTTGTGTGCTGAGTTTTATTTATAGATAGTTTATATTGTGCCGACTTCGTGGAAATCTACGCCACAGACAACGTCACTGTATGTGGAGACGACCCCAGCGTAAACGTGGTTTTCTTGTCGACCAATTCCTGACCCTGGTACATGACGCTGACCTCATAATCACCATGGAAACCATCAACAGTGAACTGGTTTCCAGACTGAGACAGCGTGTGAGTCTCCTTGGTCATCCACTGGTTCTCCAACAGATCCAGGACACGCTGACCCGCACCGTTTAACTGAAGTAAAGAAACAGTATGGAGCTGATTATGTGCAAACCTCGTCTAACTAGTGGACTCTGTGTTGCGTATAGGTACAAACTGCATTGCTAACTGTTTTAAATGGATTAGACACAATTTTCCCAAGCTAACAAGGACTTATTCAATGTTGTTAATACGAACCATTGGAGAACCTTTTTTAATAATTAAAAAGGAATTTAGGATTTTAAAAAAAGAAATCAAAAGAAGGAAAGATAGCAGGAAATTATATTTGTGTCTCTGCCTTAAGCTCCATGTGTTTGGTTCAACGTTGGACAAGCATGATTGTTAGTTCGCAGCTTGTTTCTACAATAGCTTGTGATCTCAAAATCTGACAGAGGTCTCATCTTCTGTCAACCTCATCAGTGTTCTGTCACTTCTCATAGAGATGGCGAGCAAACATTCCACACAACATTGTACAGTGCAAACAGCTGTGTTATAATATTTATCAGTTTGTATGGATTAGCATGTTGTATCGTGTTGTTGTTTCTTTTAAGTCAACTGGAGTTTGGTCAGTTACGTATCTATAGAAAATATACCATTCCAAATGAAAAAGCCCATCCAGGTCTGTAAGTATCTGTAAGCTTCTACAGTTCAGGATTATATGATTTAGATTTTGATTCTATTACATAAAAGTAGTTTAATAATAACGTTTAAAACAATCATGCAGGAGGGGTGTTTATTGGTTAGACACTCTGCTCAAGGCGAATTTTTTATTGAAAACACACACACACACACACACACACACACACACACACACATATATATATATATATATATATATATATATATATATATATTATACACACACACAAACGTATTGGGCATAAGTTAACAAACTTACGAGGCCCTCTCCTAATTACAAACATTAAATTAGACAATAATTAATAATTTAATAATAAATTAATTAATTAAAGTAAACGCTTGTGTAAAACGATTGAATAAACTGAAAGGACATACAAGGAAAAGAAAACAAATAGAGGTAATGAATGTTTTTTTTATAAATATTATTTTCTACGGGAGCATGACCCGACCCCCTTAAAGACTTCGCTCGCCACTGCTGAATCTCCTGCGCACACGCCTCTACAGGAAAAAAAATGCCATTCAAATCATTGGTATTTTGTTTTCTAGATGCTGTGAAATTGCGTTCAGTACACAGATAAAATAAATGCATCCATTAAACAAAAATATTCTTGATACGGGCCTGATAATTACACCCGACTCGACAGTTATAACCACCGATATGATATATCATGCATGACAAGCGACACGTGAAGTACAAGTAATAACTCACTCTGAACTCGGTGCCACTGACCAGAGCCGCATCTTCCCCCCTCCAGTGCCGCTCACTCCAGAAGCCCCAGAACAAGATGCCCTCCACTGCGGGATGACCGTACAACACGCGCAAAGCTGTCTCGTAGAAGTCCGCGCGATCCACCTCGTTGCTACTTCCCACGTCCAACTCAGTCACCCAGATCGGCAGTCCGGCTTCTGAGAGTGTGTCCAGGTGAGCCTGTAAGGTGTAGAGAAGAAATAAAATACAACACACCCCGGCTTGTGGGAGAGTGTCCAGGTGAGCCTGTAGGGTGTAGAGGAGAAATACAATATAAAACAACACACCCTGGCTTGAGAGTGTCCAGGTGAGCTTGTAGGGTGTAGAGGGAAAATACAACAACACACCCCGGTTTATAAGAGAGTGCCCAGGAGAGCCTGTAAGGTGTAGGGAAATAATATAATACAACACACCCCGATCTGTGAGAGTGTGTCCAAGTGACCTTGTAGGTGTAGAAGAGAAATACAACACAATACAACACAACACAGCCCGGCAGGTGACCATGTAGGTGTAGAGGCGATAGATCAAAACCGTTTTTCAAACAAGAGAACACTAGAACTGCGAAAACTGCCAAACAATAATGATCGCAATACTTTATTCAAACATTAATATGGTGACTTTGCTACAAGTAACAGATAACATCGTAATACATATTATGTATTCCACAGCTGACATCGCAATACTTTCTATACGCGGTTTGACCTACTGCTGGCATCTCGCAATACGTCCATGACAATACATAATGGTTCTACAGTAACAGTATACAAAATGGAAGGAAGGAAGGAAGGAAATGTTTTATATAACACATTTTATTTACGGTTATATGGCGTCGGACATATGGTTAAGGACGACACAGATATTGAGAGTGAAAACCCACTGTCGTCACTTTATGGGTTACTCTTTTTGATTAGCAGCAAGAGCGACAAACAGCCCAGACCGACCCCGCATCAAGCGAATGCTTTACCACTTGGCTACGTCCCGCCATGTATATATACAAAATGGTATTATAACATACATCAGTGTTTTAAGTTTATATATTGAACTATATATATATATACTTGGTAGCAATTGTAATCGCATTCAAACATACAGAAGTCTTATTATGTTAATGTATACTCTTAGCCACAACATATTTTACACTTTGAAACAGTTCTATTTTTATGTAACCATAATAATCATTCATTAATATTATTAACATCGTCATTTTCATATTCATTATCATATCATCGTTATCATAATCGTCATCATCACCATCATCATCATAATAATCATCATTATCAAAATCATCATTATCATCATCACAATCTTCATCATAATCCTCATCCTCATCCGCACTGTTTGTTAACTATACTGTGACACAACCTTGATCAGACATCACAAACCTTTATTAATGTTGGACTGGGCATCTTATCAGCACTGAAGTGACACTGGACGCCGATTCCGTACAGACCAACATTCGCCTGTTTGATCTTGATGGCTTGAGTGAGGTATGCCTGGGTAAGAACAATAAGAACAATACTCCAGACGTAGTTAGGGCGTACTAGTGTGTGTTGCATACACAATAAACAGTGATAACAAGCACAACAACTTGGGTGATATCTACGATAATACGAAAGACAATAACAAAACACAACATCGCATTGTTTACTTAAAAGACAAATATAATCAGCAAAAATATCTCATATTAATAAATGAATAAATTAATTAATTCTGTCTTCTGTCTGCATGTCAGTCTCTCAGCCTGCCTTTCGTATTTCTGCCTGCTGTTCTCTCTCTCTCTCTCTCTCTCTCTCTCTCTCTCTCTCTCTCTCTCTCTCTCTCTCTCCCCCCCCTTTCTCTCTCTCTCTCTCTCTCTCAATCTATCGTGTCTGTGTGTCCACCTTTCTACCTCCGTGCATGTTTGTTATATACCCGTGGGTCTTGTGTATTTGTACCTGTGTTGTTGATCCACCAGCCACAACGGCGAACTCGTTAAGAAACATCTTCACGTCGGGGGCGGTGTCATGTGCGGTGCGGAACACTTGGAGGTTGTAGTCCATGTCGTTGACGTGCTCCTGGAAAAAGAAGCCATGCAGGTTTTCGTTGTTTACGTCCCAGTGTTCTACTCTGAAACAACAAACATAAAACACGAGATAAAATACACACAGAATACGATCACAGTCATATCTCTTGTCTGATCCTCTCTCTGTCTGTCTCTCTGTCTGTCTGTCTCTCTCTCTCTCTCTCTCTCTCTCTCTCTCTCTCTCTCTCTCTCTCTCTCTCTCTCTCTCTCTCTCTCTCTCTCTCTGTACCTCTCTCTGTACCTCTGTGTGTCTCTGTGTGCGTGCGTTTACCAGATGCACTATACAGGAATATAAGCTATCCATATTTATTCGCAACCACGTAGTGTTTTTCAAAACATGTCAAACTATAACTCATTACATTGACTAACAGACCAATGTAGTCCGGAATGGTATCCGTCAGCACCCCTCCATTTGTCACTTTCATGGCATTTTAGGCCTAGACTTCAATTTAGCAAAATGATTGTGCATTATCGGAATTAATTCTTACGGGCGGAACCGAAAATAGTTGATAACCAAATCAGAAGCAATGTGTGTGTTTTCGGAATGAAACGAGTGTCTTCTGATGTCTTCAATAATTTAAACATATCAGCTGGAGGAAACTGCACTTAAAAACGAAACAATATGGCTGTGCGACTGAAAATGGTACATATTCCATTTATTCCGTTTAAAATATTAAAATATTTATAACAAACATTAAATGCGATGCTTCTATATGAAGCGGGTAAAATATAGATTGAAGAGTGAATAGGTGCGTGCGGATATCACTTGCTCTTTCCCAACATCACCTCCACCCCTGACTAAAGTTAAGCTGCTTGTTACCACATTATTTCATTCTTATTCTATATACTAATTCCCTAGTTGATATACTTACAGGTTTGTAGTTTTCGACACGACGTCAACGATTCGGTCATGGACTACCTGTTTGAGTGTGTCGTTGTACAGTGGTTTCACCCAGCTGGGTACTTTCGTTTCCACAGACCACAGGATGTTGTGACCGCGCACTTTGATTCTGAAATTTAGACATGTTACCTGTCCTGAAGCACTTAAACAAGTTCAATTTAGTTTTCTTTCACGACACCACTATAGCATATTGACCTACTAAATATTCTAACGATTTTCTTCTATAATGAAATTATAGCTATGTTGTTAATTTTTAGCTAATGCTATATGATTAACATTTTTTCACCAACAAACTACCCCCCCCAAAAAAAAAAAAAAAATAATAATAATAATAATAATAAATTATAATAATAATAATAATAATAAAAATTAAATAAAATAAACAAAAACAAAAACACACACAAATAAACAGAAAGACACACACAAAACAAACAAACAAAACAAGACCCAAACAAACAAACAATAATAAAATAAAATAAAATTGTTAAAAACTGCGTAGAGTATCTGTAGCATTAACTGGAGAGCAATGCATATTAGTGGTGTAACGATACAGTAGGGTTGCGATACGATACGTATCACGATATTCACCTCATGATACGATAAGTATCGCGATATTAAATTTACAATAAAAAATGCTGAATTGTTGGTCTAGAAAATTATTAATGTATTAATAATAGATCACAAACAATGTAAATAAATCCAGACTTATATTTGTGACGATTGCAAAGAAAAGAACCACAAATGGTTCACAAATGTGTTTAATTATTTGTTTTAAAAAAAAAATATGGGCCTGATTTAGTTGCATTTGAACCTGATCTCGAACCTCTTTATAAAGTTCTGGAATTACTTTGGTACTAATTTCTATTCCGCTTTGGATTTGATATTTAGGCTCGAGCACATGCATGAATAAGCTCAACAAACCCAGCATTTTCAACATCAGAATATGGTCGCAAATCGTGTGCTATAAACTTGCATATGCGTTTTGTTATCGTTTTACTGCGATCACAATTCAGTGGCAGTTTTGGAACAAATACTTTATTCAACGTTGTAGCTTTTTGCAAACATTTGACGTACTCTAGTCTGTTTTACGTTTCGTAGGATTAGGGGAGTCATGCAATGATGGATGATGGCGAGTAATGTGTGATATATTTGTCGTGTTGCCATTGTAACTAATTACAGACTTCCATGTCGTCTGACACACTGTTTTATTTTTACACACTTTTGTAATACCGTTCTCATAATAAATGGGAAACTTGAAAAAAACGCCACATGGCAGACTTGTACTTCGCAGGCGGATTTTCAAATTCGTCTGCGAAGAACGGCGTGCTTTGCAAAGATGACGCACATGTCAAACAATATTGATGAAGTGCTTGGTTCGAGCAAGCGATTGGCCACAAATCTGGATATCAAACAATCAAAATTAATTTAACGTAACGCAATATACAGCTGTGCGTGACCTGGTTTCCGATAACGGTAACTGAAATGGAAACTAGGGCAAGATATGCGGTCTGTGCGTATGGTCATATTGAACTTAAATTTGCCAAAAGTACATTTATTTCAAATAAATCGATACTTTAAATGACAAATATCGATTTTTAAAAACCTTAAGTATCGACAAAATAGTGCACGTATCGTGAATCGTATCGTAGAGAGAAATATCGCGACATGTCGACTTATCGATACATCGTTACATCACTAATGCATATACACCCTGGTGTATATTTCGAGTTATTTAAAATCGTCGAAGATATTAATACAGCTGTGGTGCAAAACTGGTCGGTTAAAATAGCATTGATTGGTATGCTAAATGAATATACTTTTCTGTATGAAAACAAAACAATTAAGGCGTGTCTTTGCCTTTAACTTTGTTTCTTTCTTTTTTTGCTAACAGAAAGAGAAAGGGCTCACTGACAGGTATCGAACCTAGACCAATCACGCATTATATTAGGCGAGTGCTTTGCCACTGTGCTACGTCCCGACCCCGGCAGAAAGAGACAATAGGCACCTAGCCTTTTCTACTAGCAAAATTATTTAAACTATTTAAGTCCCAAACGGCCGTAGCTCAGAACGTCAGTATACACAGTTTCCTGTCAGCATCAAGCAGGGCGTTAAGGCTTCAGTGGATGTGTATGTCGTATTGTCTTTCAAACTTGACCTAATTTTGTAGTTTATTATCCTAGGATTATAGCCAGATACTGAAATAATCTACTCAGATGCAATATATCTGGGTAATAATATTTATACAGACGTTTGAAATGATAAACATTATATCAATACATACATTTACGAATCCCTTTGGACCAATTATTTCAAATTTTGTTTGTCGATTTTGAAGAAAAAACTAATGTTACGTAAGAAATTATTTTAAGTAAAAAATATACTGGACTTATTAAGATGACCGTAATTGTATTCAGTATAGGTACATGCATCTTTTGAGCAAAGAAATGGAAGCATATTGTAATTTTAATAATCAGAAAAACAACTACATTGTGACAATGGCTACACATTAACTATAGTTCCTTTAATATACAGACTCACGTTGTTCTTTCCTCGTGTACTTTTTATGTACGTAAGTTATTAAATCCACTCACCCATTACTTTTCAGTTTGTTTATTGCACGAAAAGCAGGCTCATACTTGATCTGTCCCTAGACAAACAAACAAAAATACAATTATTTATTGTAACCTCCAGTGTGTTACATTGAGATGCGTATTCCGAAATATGGTTTTGAATCCAATCATAAATAAAATAATAAAATACATTTAGTTAAAAACAAGCATTCTGAGAGTACTTCTATAGCAATCCATGTCCCCTACCGGGTTCAACAAATGTCTGTATTGTGCATTAAGTTCAAAGGGCCATACTTCTGTAAAAAGTTAGTAAATCGCTATGGACGCCAAACCTTAACAGTACATTGTAAAGTTATACAAAAAATTTCTGCTCAATATCTTGATCATTGCGAAAAAAAAGACTGAAAAGCAAATGTTCATATCTTCTAAGTTCAAGTACCTCGGTCAGAAATGAGTAAATCGCCAAAAAAGTAATTGTCAAACTTGATGTGTAATAGTACATGATAAAGCTATAGGCAAACTTTAAGCTCAACATCTTGAAGCATTGTGAAACAAAATGTTCGGAAAACTATATTCGAGTCAAACGGATGAACAGACAGACAGGCAGAGAAAAACACAGACAGGCAGAATAACGTAGAGGAAACATTTATTCCCCTCCCGTTAGACAGTTAAAGGACTAAAATGTAATACCTACATTTTCACGGCAAAGTATCTTTAATATAGGTCAATCTGCAGTATATTAGATCATTCTACTTTTGTGAACAGTAAGGTAGCCTCCTACGACAGGCGGGTGTTTAAGATCTCCATGTGAAAACTGTCATGGGGAAGGATTAATTGAGTCCCTTACTTTGATTACGGGGAGTCATGTAATAGTCCAGAGCCAGGACCAGCTAACAATGGTTAAACACAACACCCACTAAATACAGCTGGTTTGTCACTTCACTCTACTTGGGGGATGCCTCTGGAACAGTTCGTTTCCCCGATGGTGTCGTGGTTAAGCCATCGGACATAAGGCTATTAGGTACTGAATTCGCAGCCCGGTACCGGCTCCCACCCATAGCGCGTTTTAACGACTCAATGGGTAGGTGTAAGATCGTTGCACCCTTTTCTCTCTCACTAACCACTAAAAGCGAACAACTAACCCACAGTCCAGATAGCTGATGTGTGTGCCTAGGACAGCGTACTTGAACATTAATTGGATATAAGCACACAAATAAGTTAAAATGAAATTAAATGCCCTGTTGGTTTTGTGAATATTACAATGGCCTCGTCAGATGATTGTTTGTAGTGTATATAATTCTTGATTAAATATTCACTGACATACCTGCACCCGTTCCATCTGTTTCCACTTCAAAGCGTTTTCCGTGACAGCCCAGTTGAAGTGCTGGTTAATAAAATCCTGGTACCTCGTGTCACCACTGTCATACTCAGAAACGCTAATTGCCGTACCAAACGGAAACGCTTTTTTTGTTTGAGTTACCTAAGATAAAGACATAATGTAACATGCAGGTCAACTAAATTCTGTATCAGTTATGAGTGTCTAATGTGTACCGAGTCCTGAATAAACATGTTATACAAAAATGGATTTATTACGTGTAAAGATACTTCAAAATGTAAATAAATGAGTTACATTTAGAAGAGTGAAGCTAATAGTTATTAAATATACTAAAAGGCAAAAGTTATTGTGACACACAAAAGACAAAGATAATTGATAAGTTTTTACTGCCGTGTATGAAACGTTATAACATGGAAAGAGAAATGTCTGAAGGTATGGAAACGAGCAATAGTCCATGAAAAGGGCCCATATGCAAATGAGCCACATCACTAGAGGGGGTCCAGAGCGAAGTTCACACAGTCAGTAGCGAGCGTGTCCACATTGAGCATTGATACAGGCCTGGCACCGTCGACTCATTGAGGCCACTAAACGCTGGAGAAAGGGATGGTACGGGCTGTGAGGGTTGCTGGCAGGTACCTGTTTCGCAGATGCGTGGTTCGGATCCAAGTGTCTTGGCGAGGGGTTGTCACGTGTGGTCGTTCCGCTACGGGGACGGTCCCTGACCTGGTTGTTTTGTTAATATCGTTGTCATAAGTGTTATATGGTGTTTCTGTCGACGTTGAATTGACGTGCGACGTCACGCTGCGAGGCTCCAGATTAAGCATCCCTATGACTCGCCATCTGTAATTTTCACTGAGGCGTGGCATGACGAAATTGCATCAAACAGTTCACTAATGGTGTTTTTCTGACTTCTGGACTTCTGAAGGCTGCATAGAGTGGCACTGATTTGCGACTGAACGTTTGGCCTTTTATGGTGAACACAGGATAGCATTTCTCCCGAATATTCCATCTTTCTTGCACAAAGCAATGCAATCGCTGCAACAATTGCTTGGATGCATTTCTTTAAGCTGTGTCATGCACTTTTTCTCTGGTTTACATCCATAACTCCATTCACAAATTTATTACTTCAAACAATCCATGTCACAATAACTTTTGCCTTTGAATATATATATTATACAAAGTACCGTGCGATTGTTTAGTCTTTGTTGAGTTTTTGCAGTGATTACATACTACAATTTTGCTAGTAGTAAAGCATCGTGGTAACATTTTTCTTTATTTGTGGTTATTAAATTAATGAACTCGTATGGTTGCCAGATGGCGCTAGATGTCATTGGAGAACTGTTGGCATAACGAGCGTATTATATCAATAATATATGAAGAAGGGACTCGACATATTAGCATTAACAATCGGAATTTGAATGAGCACATCCAGAATAGCACTTTGATGAACATAGTTATGGTTATTTGGGTATGTAGTATAGCTGTCAGTTGCATGGTTAAAAAGTTAACATAATACATCTCGACTACATACAATACTTTACATGCAATGCAACGCAGTAAGGTGTGATGCGATTAGAAGCTATGTGATGCAATGAAATACTGTATCAGGTTGGTATTTGTAATCGCATTTAGTGGTTAAGGTATGATACCTAATATTTTTAAAAGAAAAACAGCTTACTTTGATTTCGACTTCATTGAGGTTAATGTTCGCTGCCGTTGTTACCCTAAAAAAATATTGTACTTAACCTCTATGCTATTCAAATTAAAGAAACAAACATTGTATTACAGACACGAAGAACATAATATACAAAGGCTAATGGAATATCAACTAGTCGTCTCATCGTCATCGTCATCGTCATCACCATCATCATCATTATCCTCCTCCTCATCATCATCATTTTCACCTTCATCACAAAAATAGTCATCATTACAAATGACAATACTACAAGTCAGACTGTTAAGGATACGAATACAGTGGATAATACTACTAACTTTTATCAACTGATCAATACTCTTCTCTTCAGTTATTATCATTATCATCGTCTTCATTATTATTATCATCATCGTCATCATCACCATCGTCACGATCATCTGACATCATCACCGTCGTCATTATCATCATTTCCAACAGCATCATGATCACAAATTACAATACTATATAACAGAGATTTTGTTAATATTTTAACTTATTCGATGCCACTACTACTTTTCTCAACTGGTGGATATTCATCATCATTATTAGTATCATCATCATCATCATCATCATCATCATCATAATCATTATTATCATCAGCAGCAGCAGCAGCAGCATTATCATCATCAGCAGCAACATCATCATCATCAGCAGCAGCAGCATCATTATCATCATTATCATCATCATCATCATCGCAACTGACAATACTACATGATAGAGACTGTTAGAGGTGAACCTACTGTATGTTGATGTCATTTTTCCGTAGCTGGTTGATGCTCGAGTCCACGTCTTGTCTCCAGTTGGTCCACTCCTCCAGAAGCTGCAGAGAGGCTTCGTCCACAATGAAGTCCACACCAGGGGAAGGACCCTCCACATAAATTCTCACTTTATCAAGCGCTGAAATTCGTACGGGTATATAATTATATACATATGCGTTCTTCACCTCGACGTAAAGTCTTACTTCATCAAACGCTGGAATCCGTACAAATATATAATTATATCATGAAGCTTTGTTCACTTTGACAAAAAGTCTTGCTTTATCAAACTAGAATTTGTACAAGCATATACTTATATAATTAAGCGTTCTTCACATATTTTATCAAGCGCTGAAATTGGTACAAATATGTAATTGTATAATTAGGCTTTGTTCACATCGACGAAAAGTCTTACTTTATCAAGCGCTGGAATTGCTCCAAGTATATAATTATATAACTAAGCGTTGTTCACCTCGACGTAAAGTCTTACTTTATCATATATATATGGAACTGAGATCCTTAAGCAAGAAACGAGGCTCGGTATTATCAGCTAGAGCATTTCATAGGGCATCTGTACTAACATACATTACATGAACGTCAATCGTCTTTAGAAACAGCCAAGATAATGGATCTTCCCGTTAAACTAATATAAATCATCTGGTATGCATTGGACGATTGTTGTAATTCAAAGTTCGGGGAGTACCTACAAATCCCAGGACCTACCAGCCTTACATCCGAAGGTTTAACCACTACAACACCGACACCAGTCAACCAGTTAATGGTTTTGTTTGTTTTATTTAACGAGACCACTAGAGCACATTTATTTATTAATCATCACCTATTGGATGTCAAACATTTGGTAATTGTGACACAGTCTTAGAGAGGAAACGAGTTACATGTTTTGATTAGTAGCAAGGGATCTTTTATATGCACCATCCCACAGACGGGATAGCACATGTCACAACCTTTCATATACCAGTCGTGGTGCACAGGCTGGAACGAGAAATAGCCCAATGGGGATCGATCCCAAAATCAACCGAGCTTTACCACGTCCCGCCCCCACACCAATTAATGTTGGCTAAAACGTAAAATTCTTACGTTTGTTTGGCACATGTACGTCTCCTCCCAGTTTTACCCAACCATCTGCAACTCGAAGTAGCCTGTAAGCCTCCACTTGATTGTACCTTGCAGTTCCGTCTGAAAAAGAAACCAAATTGTCGGAGAAACCTTTATGCCAGCGTGCAACACTAGATTTACTAATTACTACTATATTAGTGGACAAATGTAATTTCCGATTATTCCTGGGATGTGTGAACTAGAGCACATTAATTTATTAATCATCGGCTATTGGATGTCAAACATTTTGTAATTTTGACATAGTCTTAGAGAGGAAACTCGCTTCATTTTTCTATTAGTAGCAAGGGATCTTTTATACGCGCCATCCAATAGACAGGATGGCACATGCCACGGTCTTTGATATACCAGTCGTGGTGCATTGACTGGAGCGAGAAATAGCCCAATGGGACAAAGACTGGGATGGATCCTAGACCGACCGCGCATCAGGCAAGCCCTTTACCATTGGGCTACTTCCCGCCCTTGGTGGAAAAAGATGCCTACCTAAAAATTTGAAGTGTGACGTCACCTTGACTTTTTGACCCAGCTGACCTGGAAGGTCATTAACAAGCTTGACCCAAACCGAGGCTGAGTACAACTTGCCGGGTTGAAGGTCAACATACTGCTGCGGTCCCTGCCACGTCTTTGTTCTGTAATGTGAAGAACGAAAACCAGATGTCACAAAAACTGGGTAGGTGATTGGGTGGATGGATGGATAGGTGGATGGTCTGGATTTATAGATGGATGAATATACGAATGGATAAATAGTGAATCGAAGGATATGTGAATGGACGAAAGGATGGACGGATGGGATGGCTGATGGATGGATGGACGGACAGGCGGACGAACAAACGAACGGACGGACGAATGGATTGATGGTTAGATGGATGGTTGGGTGAATAGATGGATCGACTGATGGATGGATGGACTGATGGATGGATGGATGGAGGGAGGGAGGGAGGGATGATTAGATGGATGGACGCATGGATGGATGGATGGACGGACGGATGGACGGACGGATGGACGGACGGACAGACGGACAAATGGATGGATGGATGGATGGAAGGATGAATGCACGAACCGATAAACGGTGAATGAAAGGATTGATGAATTGATAATAATGAAATAGTTACAATAGTATGAATTTAATATGGTGACAAGTTGTAAATAAATATAATAATAAAAAATGTCGGCGTACAGGGTCATCTAAACTGCGTGCGGCACGTGCGTGCGGTCCGACTGCTGTGTTTGATGCATCTGTGGCTTGCGTTTTGGGCATATACTCCAAATAAATTATGATTATTGTATTCCCCATATGCCGTTGCCTAACAGCCTGGGTGTAATAAAGTTCTGTTGTGTTCCGTTATGTTGTGTTCTGTGTGAATTTGTGGACATACCTGGCACTAGTCTGTATCGCGTACTCCTCGCTGTGTGGGGTCTGAGTGACGGAACATGTTAAAACACAGGTGATATTGGGTGAACTAGGACGTACCTGGCACTAGTCTGTATCGCGTATTCCCCGCTGTGTCGAGTCTGAGTGATGGAACACGTGAATCCCCAGCAGTTCCAGTCAGACAAACTCTCCATGTCGGGATTCTTGAAGAGGTTCTGAGACACACCACTATTCATAGATAGATAAAATAAATAAATATACAGTACACCGATAAAACGTGTTGCACCTCACATTTAATCTACCTGCAAGAAAACAAGGAGTCACATTCCATTTA